>NW_015163634.1:3920-59972 GCF_001447785.1 Gekko japonicus | reverse complement strand
CGGGGGGTTCTTCCCGGAGGACGCCGTGTATTCACGGAACTGTGGCCGGGGCCTTACATGGATTCCGGCCCGAGTCATACGGGTTAAAGGCCCTCGATCATACGAGGTCTCCTGCGAGGATGGCCAGGTCCTCCATCGACACATCGATCAGCTACGCCGCCGGACACTGCCCCTGGACCCAGTGGACTCGGACAGGGCCGAGGATCCAGAACCCTCACCACAGGCCCCACTTCCGGAGGCCGACCCGCAACCGCTACCCCGGACTGAACCTGAGACCCCTTGGGCAGAAGTACCAGCAACCCCGGCTACACCTGAGCCAGCGCCGGGCCCGGACCACGCGGCTCCGAGAGCTCCCGAGGCAGAGACAGCAGCCACCCCGGAACCTCGCCGCTCTAACTGCACCAGGAAGCCACCAGCACACCTGAAGGACTTCGTCTGTGGGTGCGAACCAAGGGGGGAGGGGTGTAATGTATTCAGCCTGACATGCCTGGACTTGCCCGGGCTGGCCAGGCTCAGTCCTCAATAGCTTCATGCCAAAAGACAATGGGCCACTAGGATCCTAGCCAGGCCCAATGAAAGGGCTAGGTCCCCAGCCGGGAGGCCAATAGGTCTCTCGGTTACTGTAAATAGCCTATCGGGAGTGGGGTGTGTTTAGGTGAGCTTGGTGGCGGGTTTTCTGAAAGAATATAAGCCGGCCTGCGAGCCGGTCAGTTGTCTTTGTTCTCAACTAAATAAAGGTATGCTTAGCTGAAATCACTCTCCGTCTGCATACTTTTCACCTAGCAAGCCCAGGAAGCCTGAGTAGCAGTAGGAGGAGGCCAGGCCTACAACTCCCAGAAGTACCTGAGAGGTTTTGGCACAAATTTTAGCCAATCACAGAGAAAGGGGACTTATAATAAAAGAGCTGGTACAGAAGAAGAGCTGTTTTTTCTTTCAAGAGAGCAGGGCCAGAGGGAAGGCTGCTGCTGGGAGAGACCCTCACCCCGAGAGGAAGGGTGAGTAGACTCAGGCCCAACTGAGACAGTGCACTAGAGTCTAGTCAAATTAGGGCATTTGATTTCTTTTCCCTCCACCCACTTATCGTTATTGTTCTTGTACCTTGTTTGTTTCCCATATTGGACTGACCTCCTGTAAAAATAAACCTTTTATTTGTTGTTTACTCTGCCTGGTCCTCACGCCTATTATTTGGCCATATAAGGGAGGTCTGAAGGTTTTGGGATGGTGCTCTGGGCCTTCTCAAGGGATCTGAAAACCAGAGTGGTGGCAGCATCAAGTCATACCGCACATGAGCCGTGACAGGCTCTCTTGCTTCAGCCTTTTACACCCCACTTCTCCACTGGCATCTCTTGGCCGGAAAACAGCTGTCCTTCATACACCAATGTTCTAGGTTCTGCTACTGGGTGGGATGGGGGGAAATAATCAATTAACTCCATTTTACACCACAAGGTATCCACATTTAGAGGAAACAACAGCAGTAAAGCAGAAAAATAAAACACTTTCTCTCTAGCCAACCAGATTATTTCCTTTCTCAGTGCTGCAGTTGGGTAATTTCAGACTGTAATCTTTTGGGGCCCTCCAATAGGTGTTAAAGTATACTTTAAATGTTTTTGAAACCTGCCCCTCAGCTGAGCACATGAACTGGGGGGGGGGGTCTGCACTTTCACCCAAAGTCCAGCCCCAGTGGCACCACCACTCCAACACTCTTGTTTGACACTTATTGACCACATTAGATTGGGCAAGTTAATGTTTCAAGAAGCAACCTGAATTTTCATGCATTTGCAACAAAGAGTGCAAAAGATATCATGCTAATATCCAGTAGCATTGGATGGTAGACTGAGATACTACAGCTGTGAATCATGCTGTTTCAGGCTAAAGTAAGGTTGCCAGCTCTGGGCTGGGAAATTTCTGGAGATTTGTGGGTGGACCCAGGGAACAGCAGATTTTGGGGAGGGGAGGGACCTTTGCAGGATATAATGCCATAGAAGCCACCCTCCAAAGTGGCCATTTTCACAGAGGAACTGATATTTGAATTCTGGAGATCAGTTGTAATTATGGGAGATCTCCAGGCCCCACCTGACGGATGGAAACCCTAGGCTGATGATGGTGGGTTATATTTTTAATATTTTCCCACCTAAAAACTCCCTGCATGTAAAACATTAGTATTTTAGGAAGAGGGGAATATTATACTTTCACCCTGACATGCTAGCTTACTACATACAGGGAACATCCACCTATACCTGAAGTTCAGTATTATACTCTCCAAGTCTGCTACCCAGTGTTGACATATTTAATTTGTTTCTATTTTGACTTTTCCTCCAAAGAGCTCAGGCCGACTTACATGGTTGTGCCCTATAGCACTGTATCCTCTCAATAACATGTGATGTAGGTTTGTTTATTTATTTAGTTCATTTATACCGCCTCTTTTCTCCCCAATGGGACCCAAAGTGGCTTACATCTTTTTCTTCCTTTCAATTTATTCTCACAACAACACTGTGAGGTAGATTAGGTTGAGAGAGAGACTGGCTCACAGGTTATGTCCTAACGTTCTATGGCAAGCAGGGATATGATCCCAGATCACTTCAGTCCTAATCTCTGAGACCACATATTTAAGAATTCTTATACATATATACAGAGCAAGAAATTCTGTTAAAGACCCTTATACGAGAATTCAGGGTTGATCAAACACTATGAACTTGGGCAGTATCAGGGTTGGTTCCAGGTTTTGGGGGTCCATGGGCACAGGACCCCCCTCCTCTGCCTACCACCATGCCCCTGCTTGTGCCCTTTTTCCTTACTTACATGCCTCCAGGCCCGTAGCCAGGATTTTTAAATTGGGGGGGGCTTTAAATAAGTCGGGGGGCAACCCTCACACATCCCAAGCGAGCACTATTAATAAAATAAAAAAATGAAAGTTGGGGGGGCTGGGCTGGATGAGAAGTTGGGGGGCCTTGTTGGTAAATCGGGGGGCCAGGCTCAGAGAGGCCCCACTGTAGCTATGGGCCTGCATGCCTTCCACCTGCCTGTGTGACCTTCCCCTGCCTGCTTGTGAGCCATCTCACCCCCTGGTTCACAGCTGCCTGCAGCCCTTCCTACAGTGCCACTGGCTGAGCATGCAGCTGGGAGCATGGATGCTGGAACCCTAGTGAATGGGTGGGTGGGGAGTTATCAGCAGTGGGGCCTGCCAGAAGCCCTGGGCCCTGGTAGCTTCCCCACCTTAGGGTATCCTGATATTGGCCTTGGGCAGTATGGCAGCAGCCCTCAGGAAGGCCAAGAAGTCTCACAATAGGCAATGTACAGCATTACTTTCCCTTGCTCCAGTTTCTACCATCATTTACAATTGCAGTTCCATTTATGAGATATATCATCTTGCTATCATACCAGTGACTAACAATTTCAATAAAATCACTAGGCTATTTTATCCTACTAAATTGTCTCAGACAAACAGGTTTATTACCCTATGTGGGGTGACTGCAAAGGCAACAGTATTACCAGTAAGCATTTCAGACCATTTTTCCACAAAAGGGCAGAATATATTGGTTTGTAGATGTGCTTAAAAAAAAAAAGCTTGGTGAAACAGCATTGCAACAAGGGAATAACAATAAAAAAATTGTTACAAAACATTTGTCATAAAATCCGAAGAACTGAAGCAATACTTGCAGAAAAACACCATGTCATGAATTGGACATAAATATTGTTTTACAGTGGGAATTACTAAGCATGAATCTGTTCCACAAGGCCATAACACATTTTTATCAGTTGGTAAAGGCTTTAAATTGTAAAGCTATATAAAAGTTATTTGTATGTAGATAATAAATTGGATTTTCTTGTGGATAGCACTTGGTGCCCAGGGAAAAGGAGAAAGAAAAAGAGGCTTGCTTCCAGCTTGAAAACCCTTTTAGTGCTAACACATTTCTGATGTTTTTCTGCAATGTTCAAGATGCTGAACGGAAAAGGTAATTGAGCTTTAAAGAGGGTTTTACAAAATGTTTAGACAGGTGCTCTGACATGGTAGCAGAAAGAATAAATTGCCATGAAATAAAATATCTATTTACATCAGTTTGTACAGGAGGCAACAGAAGGAAAGTATCTTATATAGATTGAATAAGTCGCCTGTCAGACTGAGTGTCATTATTCCTGTTTTCCATAACCACCACTGGACTACAGGAACACACAAGCCATACAGTGCAAGACTAGGATCTGGAAGACTCAGGTCAGATTTTCGCACTCATGCCATGGAAGCTGGCTTGGGCCAGTTACACCCTCTCAGCCTAACTAGCTTTATTGGGTTACTGTAAGGGTAAAATGGAGGAGAGGAGAATGACATAAGCTGTTTTGGGTCCCACTAGGGAGAAATACAGAGTATAAATGAAATAAATAAGTAAAGAGTTCCTTTGGAAAAAATATATTCCTCTTTCTTTCTTTTTGATTATTCTGACTTACTGCAACACATTGGTTGTGCATGCTTAGAAAATGACCATCTCCCACATCTCCAACTTTAAACAGACATACAAAATGTATTGTTTGCTCAAATGAAGAAATATGATTGCAGCATGCAAATTAAAAGGGAGAAAGTCACAAACTGTACAAGGCTATCACACACCCTAGAAAAGTCAAGGTCAGCCTGGTTCCATCAGAATGAATCACTCCCATTCAATGTAGTGGTACCTCAGGGCTTAGTTAATGCTTTCCTTGTGTTTGCTCTGTTCCTTGCAGCGCACTGCAGAGTTCTGTGCTCATGGTTCAATTCTCATGCACTGACCAGGACTATGGCACCCAGGGAGGGGAGCTTGAACCGTCCCACAACATTTTCCGTACTTGAAATGGCCCCCGGGGGTGCAACTTGTCCCCCTTAATGGAAACTTACATGAAGCCCATATGTACATGGCAAAGGTCAGCCTGGTTTAAATGAGTGGCAGCCTGGTCTAACTTACCTGAAGCATCCTGTTGAGGCCCTAGTCCCAGAGGGGAATCATAGTGAGTTTATTGTCTGTACAAGTACATTCAGTAAGATTCCCCTGCAGGCCCAGGGCCTCAACAGGATGCTTCAGATAATTGTTGTGTGTGTGGAAGACAATGTGGTTTTCCGCACAAGTTGTTTGCCCTGCTGGGATGCTGTTGGGAAGTAGGCTTTTCACCTGTTTCTCCATTAGTAGTTTTGTGCAACTGCCAGATTTCCACTGGCTGAGCTCTGTTCTTTTTGAAAACTGCTATAGAGCCTTTTTGGAAAGACTGCAGCAAGCAAGAGGTGGCTGCCATAGGATGGGTCCAACCCACATCAGCACAATTTTTATCTCAGAAGAAGCCATTCCCCCCACACTGCCAAGAGGTCTTTTAAGAGTTTTTTAAAAAATTGGTAACTGACATTGATGTAATAGCCTACTGATATATTGATAACCCCCCCAAAAGCCCCCTCATTGGTGTCGGGGGTGGGAAATAGTTGCCATCAGGACTGGGACAAGCAAAATCTGAGAAAACACATCATGCAGAAGCTCCATTGTTGTTGCACTGAACCGGCAGCAGCAGCAGTATCAACAGGGGAAGCCCCGGAAAACATCTTTGTGTGGAAGACTTCAGTGCTGAAAACACACCACACATAAAATCCGATTCGATTCCTTTGCCAATAAAATAAGGCCATAGTTTCTGCCAGCATAAAACTGAAAGATTCTAGCCAGGGCTCCTGCACTAGAAATGACAACAGATCAGCAGGATTTTAGCTTTTTAAGGAGTGCCCCAAACATGGATATCTAACTGCTCTATGTATGCTCTTTTGGATCATGAGGCTTCAGTGAGAGAATTAGCTTAGGTATCAAAAATGAAGATCATTTGTTATATCAACAATAATCATTAGCAGTCTCTTACCTTCTTTTAGGTACTTAAGATTCACATACCCCTCCAGTAACAGTTGCTCAAACTGTATATTTTTCTAAAGCAGAGGTGTTCACAGTCACACCAAAAAGGTTTTATTTATCATTCACTGCTAATATTTGAACATGTTAATTGAGAAGGCATCAGTGGTTTTCAGCAAGGCAATGAAATACATAGATGCTGCGAAACAACTGAGAAAAATTGGCAGGAAGAGACGCTCATGCCACTTATATAGAAGATTTATGGATTATAACCTGTAAAAATTTAACAGAGTTCAGTTTTGAGCTGCTGAAATATGGTCTCCGTTCATGGACGAAGCAGACATTAGGACAGTCGCCATTAGTTCACAAAACTGAATATATCATACTTTCAGAGCACTAGGTCAATTTGTAATATTTGGGGATAAAATCAATGAGAATCATGAATCCAAATAACTGAATCAAGCTGGAAATACAGGGAAAACACTCAGTACATACCCACAGACTGGAAATTTCTTTCTCCTGCTCACCCCTTCAGTCTTAATATTGTCTTCAAAACTTGACCATAAATATTTGGCCACTGGTTTTTCAAGGTTTGCACTATTTTTACTACTAGTACAACACCAAGTTATGTCTAGCAATAAAATGCAATTAATCTTAGAGGTAACAAGCACATGCACAGATGTTTGACCTTACTAATCTATATTAAATTAATAAAATTCCAAATTCAGGCTTCAAAACAAAAACCTTACCAGTAATTCATTATTATTTTTAGTATGCTAAACTTCTGATTTGAACTTGTTTAAAACACTACATTTAGAAACATACACCCCATATTTGTATGCAGTGCAGCCTCCAAGATTCGCAATATAGTATACACAGGACTATTCAGTTTCCATGTCATTCCAGAGATGGATCTTGTGCAGAAATGCTGTGTGCATGAACTGGAATTCTTTACCTGACATGAACAGGACAGCCTGTCTTTCCCTCTGTGCACAACAGCTCTTTGGTTTGTTAGAGTGCACACACTACACAGGCCTCTGGATGGGATTTTGGATATATTAGTATCGTATTTATGTGATCTTAGGTGGAATAATTCGCATCTTCAAATTGTGGAAAGCAGTGAGCAATTTTAGATATTGTTTGAAGCTCTCTCCATCACTCATAATCACTAAATTGAAGCCCCAACAATTCACAGCTCTCTTCTGCATTTGCCATGAAATGGACATCTGTGCCTTGCTAATGAACTCTTCAATGGACAAATCATTTCAGAAATGGAAATTATCTGAAAGCCCTTCAAGATGTGCAACATAATTGTTCAAAATTAGGCCTCATTAAAATCCAACGAAGCTGGTTCAATTTACTGACTCGCATGCATGATCTTTATGAACAAAATGTACAGATTATATCATATAATAAAAGAATTTCATGACGTTATTGGAATTGTGAAATGTTTTTGTGACTGTTTCAGGGAAGCTGCAAAACAAGACATGAAGGCAATTGCCCCACATATTTAATTCCAGCATCTGGTTCCTTCCTTTGAACATGGAGGTTTGATTTTGCTAAGGGCATTTATTTCCAATACTGATTGATTGTGGGATGCACACTGCATATTATATAGCAGCATTTACACTGATTCAAAAGGTGTTGATTTTGACTGATGAAGCCTTCAATGGTTTGGGCTGCACACAGAATCCTTCAGAATTTCATTCTCAATTGGGTCTTTCCTTTCCTACCCCTTCACATCTTCCCTGATTCCTTTACTTCATGCAAATTTGTATATAATTTAGGGATATGTATCGTCCAATGCTGAGAAATATTGGTAATCAAAACTCTTTGACCTTCCCCATAAAATCTTCTAGTATGTCAATCAAGAAACTTCACATTATCCTCAAAAGTCCAGTTTCATATTCAGCAGCAGCTGTATCATTATTGTCTTTTTAAATTATTTTCTAAAAACTACAAGAAAATAGGGAAAGGGAAACTATAAACTACATGAGAAAGATAAACCACTAAAACCCCAAGAGGTGGTGGTCATATAATGATTATAATAATATAGCTTAAAGTAATTTGTTACATTGAAGGTGATCATTAAAATCGTTTAAATAATTCAAGTCCAGGTATTCTGACTTAGTAAAGAGCCATACAGAAGTACGATTAAATAATAAAAATCAAAAGTCAAACTTCAAAGAAAGTTAGCATCTCATTTGCCTCTTCTTTCCCTCAATTGATATCCTTGCTTCTGAATCCGAATCTTCTCCAGTAAGTGTTTCATCATCACTCCCCTTGTTACTCTTCTCATTCTCTTCTCCTGTTGGATCCATTTATTGCTGCAGAAACTCTCTTGCTTTCATAACAGAGTCAATTTCCCCCCACTTGTCTTTAAATTTGAAGAGTACGCCTTCGGGTACAATCCATTTGTAGGATATGCTATTCTTTTGTTGAAACAAAGCCAAGACTCTGTATTTTTTCCTTTCCCCCCTTATTTCAAAGGGAATGTCTTTCATAACTCTTATCTCCTTGCCATCAATTTTAAGGGTAGTTCCATTTGTTGCTTTTAATATCTGGTCCCTCACGTATCTTCTGGAGAATCTTACCACCACCTCACCGGGCAGATTATTTTGCTTTATATATTTTGAATATGACCTATAGATCACATCCATTTTGCCTTGAAGAAAATCCGCTTTAAAAGCTGCAACTGGACCCAAAGCATCACTCAAAATCTGTTTAAGATTCTCCGCTTTAGTCTCAGGAATTCCCTGAAATCTCAGTGTAAAGCTTGCCTTTTCCATTTGAAGCTGTAAAAGCTGGGCTTCATCAGAGTTTCTCTTCTTTTCCATCTCCTGCATTTTCTTTTTGAGCTTTTTGGTGTTGACATCCACTTCTTTCAGATTTTCAGCTGTTTGCTCTGGGTCTTTTTAAGTCTCGTCTAGTTGCTGTTGCTGTGCAGCAAAGTTTTGATTCAGTATCGTCATTTGCTCCAGCAGGGGTCGCAAGAAATCTATAGTTGTTTCTGGTCGCGTGACCGCACTAGCTGGGCTAGCACTTCCTGAAGGAAGGTTAGGTTTCGTTTGCTTATCTTTCTCTGTCTTCTTCAGCGACATCTTTGAAGCTGTTTATGTTTAACAAAGTTTGCCAAAAGTCTCTAAAGTCTGCAAATCACCTGAAATTCTCTTGTAAGTTCCTTATTATAGTCCCATTTTGCTTTCAGTTCCACCCCCCCTTTAAAAGGCATGCTTTAAGTCTATTTTTTTCCATGGGGGGGTACCCGCTCCCCCCTGCTTACTTTAGGGGGGACTTTCAGCCATTTCTCTGGTTCTTGTTTCAACCAAACTCACTCTCAATGTAGATCATGTAGATCTTGCCATCAAACGTGTAAAGCATTCGACCTCCACTCGCTTGTCCCAGTGTGCGTCTCTGAGGCCAATACTGGAACACAGCAGTGAGACCGTCAGGGCATCAGAACACCTCAATCCACCAGCAACGTGCTGGGGGAGAGGCAATCCTCAGCTCCCCATGGCTAGGAGCCCTTCACAAGGGCCCCGGGGGGCATACAATCGCACCCCCTCTCCTCCGCCGGCTCACGGATCGTGTCCTTGGGAGCTCCTGAGAGACGCATCCGCCATTAGAGCGCCAAAACCAGAAGTCATTATTGACTTGAAGGATGGAACCGAGAAGACTGTTAAAAAGAGAAAGTACAGTCAAAATGGCTTCTTTTGGCATTTGCCTGTTTGTCTCCTCAGTATTAGATCTCAACAGTGGAAGTCTTGCTGTTTTCTTATTCTTATAATTTTGAGAACTTCTGTTGTATTGGTTTAGTAATGTTTATGGATGAGCACAGAATGGCTTACAAACTAAAGTTTGTGACACATTTCGGCTGGTTTGTGGTTCATGAACTCAAGTTAATGGCAGGTCAACTGACATGTACTTTCCATGAATTTTCAAACAGTTCGTGGCAGTTCATGAATGGATACGTTTCCAGACAGTCTCCACTCAAACAAAATGTTTACCAAACTTCAAAGCAACCGGGGGGGGGGGAATTATCCAACCTTGAAAATACCAATACATTCCCTATGAGTTTGATGTATGTACCTTGCACTTTTGAAACTGTGCCTGACAATTTCCTCAAAAGCACTTTCCTGGGGGCATCTTCTTTGGGGGGGGGAATAACTCAGATCCCCTAAATTCAATCTGTACATAACTTGGAGGGCATGTAGAGAGCATCAGGGGAGATCCCCTGTGAGTTTGATGTCTCTAGCTTGCACAGAGTCCATTCTATATACTCCTGAACCAGTACCAGTCAAAATGATTGCCTGTCATTTCCCCAGAAAGCATTTTCCTGGGGGCACCTTCTTTTTTTTGGGGGGGGGGGCGTAATTTGGACACTGTAAATCCAATCCTCACCAAACTTGGAGGGCAGGTAATGGAGTGTCAGCTGGAGATCCCCTGTGAGTTTGTTGTCTCTAGCTTACCAAGGGGGCTGTTCTACCACATCACAAACCTCACTGGTTCATTTGGCAACTAAACGTTGACAATTCGTGGTTCGTGATCCAGGCACATTATGAACCACAAACTGAACTGCATTTCCCCAGTTTGTGCCTATCATTAATAATGTTACCTGTTTTGGCACTTTGAGCATGGGTGAGAATTGAGATATACATATGTTAACATCAACATGAAGGAAAGAATATATTCTTTCTTCCATAATCCCAGTTCTCTGGGCTGTACCCTTTTTAGGTCAACAACAATGCAAAGAAATTGATTGAGGGACTCTGATGTGCCTATAAGTTTATTAGAGCTGACATCACACAGCCAACATCTTCCAATTAAGGATCTTTGCTTCATGGCTCTGAATATAGTTTAGTTGTACTGTGTGTGGCAAGACTACCAAAGGCCTTATTTGAGACTTAATTTGGCCATGTAAAGTGATAGGTGTTTAGGCCATCAGAAGAGACAAGAGTCCTGGCCTATGAGAACATCAGAAGTAACAAGACCCTACTGGACAAGCAGTCCACTAATTATCACTTCAATTATCTCAAACCAGGTTTTTATTGAAAAAAAGAAGAAATTTGGTACATTAAAATTGCTAATCTGTGCTTTAAAAATCTGTCAGCATCATTCATATTAAAGGGGGATTTTAAATGATCAGAAGCAATTTGTAATTGATAGTATTACAACAGTCACTTAACCTCAGCCACTGCTGTATATTCTGCTAACGTGTGCACGAAACCATTAACGCAGTCCAGTTTGTTGTTAATCTAGCCAAGCATTTAACAACGAATGTCCCTTCTAGCCAAAAACCTTGTAAGAAACCAGTGAAAATTCAAAACTGTGTGCAGTTCTCAAAAATCAATCAATCATTTGCCTAAAGGGTTTGTTTCCTCCAGTGGCTTTTCATATTTCCTTCATTCCTTAACTCAGGAAATAAACTCCAGTAACTAGAGAGAAACACAAGCCACCAGAAAAAATAAAATAACCAAGACTATCCTGGGTATTCATGCTATTTTGAGATATCTATTTGTACGAAGATACGTGTTCACTTCAGCAATCAGAAGCGGAGCCCTGATATTCCTATCCATTGTACTTTGTATTGAGATACATATGCAGAAATATAAAAACTACAAATGAACGGTCATTTCACTAGCTAAGGAAAGCAGACAACTCCTGAATTCAGTTAATTTTCTTAGACGATTTGTGATAACTTCTGCCAGACACATCTGGACAGCCCTTCTCTGTGACAGGTATCAATCCTATTTGTAGTACACAACTAAGTGACAGCTGTTGGACAAATGCAAGTCACCAGACTTATGTTTTTGGTCAAAAAAATTTTTTATATAATTTTTTTATTGTTAGGAAATAAGTCAAGAATACACACAAACCAATATGCATAACCAAAAACGCTTAATCATGAATACAACAATGCAGTGAGTTCAAATTCAAATATTTATTTATTTATTTTGGCATTTTTACCCCGCCCTCCCTGCGAGCGGGCTCAGGGCAGCTTACAAGGGGCATAAGCCCATACATAAAACCAGATAAAACAATAAAATCCTGAATAATAACAGTAACAATAACAATAATAAAGTTCTTTCTGTAAACAAGATGGTCTTTGAGAGGTTTTGATGGCATCAGTCATTTCCTTAGATCCTTCCCTTGGGGGTGATACCGTCCAGTAGATAGTCCAAGCCAATCCCACAATGTCAGTGCCATACAATTCATGGCGGAATTTCCAAGGGCGGTTCCTAATCCCGATGTTATCGCCACCATTGGTGGTGGCGACGGCCCGTATGTGAAAGCCTGGCAGAAGAGCTCCATCTTGCAGGCCCTGCGGAAATATATCAGTGCAATCTATTAAAATAGTATATGGATCTACTAATGTTCATAACCTTATCATATTCTTTGAGTTTCCTAGTAATCTAAGTTTAATGTCATATTAATTCAAAGTGTACAAGAATTTTTATAGAGTGCTCAGTCCATAAAGGAAAATCTCAGAGATGGAGCCATGCATCATAGTCCAGATTAGCTGGTAGTATATCATTTTCTGTGAAGTATGTTATTAATGCAAATCACTTTCGTACAAATCTAGACTGTGACCCTACCTGCCCTTGTGTATGTGTGTCATATAAATCAGCGATTTTGTCCATCACATAGTGATCCCAGCATTTATTACGCTATTGGGAAATAGATGGTGGATCAGCTGATTTCCAAGAGGTAGCAATGATGAGCCGTACCGTGGCAATTAAAGTGGCTGCTAATTCAGAGATATGTACTGCTTAATCATCAGTGGTATGTGTCGAGTTCGAAGTAGTATAGCCGGATCCAGTGGAATGTCATCTGAAGTTATCTTGTTTATTTCTTCTAGAACTTGGGACCAGAAGCCTGGTATAACTGTACATGCCCACAAACAGTGATAAAAGTCACTGGTGGAACCACATCCTTTCCAACACGCAGAGCTGTATTGCGGGTGCATGTGTTGCAAATGGGCTGGGGAGACGTACCACCTGGTAAGGGTTTTGAAGTATTGCAGCCTTATATTAAAGACTCTCAATTTATTAGGATAGGAGCTCCAAATATCTGCCCATTGTTGTATGGGTATATTAATCTGCAGGTCTTTGTTCCAGGCCTTGATGTTGGAGAGGGCCTTACTTTTCTCTGTGTCCCATAGAATTTTATAGGTTAGTGAAAGCAGACTTTTGGAACCAACTAATGATTTGCTGAGAAGCAGTTCGAAATATGTTTTAGGATGTGTCAGAGATCCCGAATCCTTTACTCTGCCTATTAGACTCCTGAGTTGGTAATATTTCAACCAAGAAATATCGACTTGCAGTATCTCCTCAAATTTCTGTTTAAACAAGATCTCCCCTTTGTCAGCCAAGTCCTTCAGACACCGCAGACCAGATGAAGTTCTTAACTTAAAGGCCCCTTCTTCCATTCCTGGTGGGAACCGTTTCTGAAAAGTATAGGTGGAGAGTGGAGATATATTGGGTGCTAATAAATGTCTCTTCATATCCCAAATCTTAATGGTGGACGAAAGGAAGATATTATCGTAAAGTGTTGCTGGTCTCTGAGACGGAGTCATCCATATTACTTCTAGCAGGGTGTAGGGTGACACAAATGACTGTTCGATTTTCATCCAATTGGTGAGAGACATATGTTGTAACATTTTCGTGAGATTGGATAGCGCAAGCAGCCTGGTAATAATGACGCAGCGATGGAAGCCCAAGGCCTCCCAAAGAAGTAGGTTTATTTAGGTGACGATGGTCAATTCTGGATTTCTTGGAGTTCCACAGAAAATTAGAGAAAGACCATTGCCAAGTTTTAAGGTCTGTGTCAGATATATGAATCAGTATAGCTCTGAAAAGGAAAAGAAAGCAAGGGAACCGAAAGCTTTGTATAAGTTGGAGGCGATCGGCGAGGGAAACATGATGTTTAAAGATGTTTTTGGTCAAAAGAAGTTCAGAACTGTACTTGCTAGCAGTCCACCTTTGTTTGCCTCCATGGTTGCAGGTCATTAACCTCCCTCTGCTTCACCTACCTAGTGGGAACTGCTGCATTGGGAGTAAGTACCCCTTGAATTGTGTTGCCTAGTCAGCCTTTGTAATTGGGCTGAGGCAACTGACATATGAACATATGTCATTTTAAAAACAAGTACCTAGAACCAGGATAATTTTAAACATGTAGTGAAGTTGAAAGTTAAAAAGCTTCCCATCTTGCCAGAGTCAAAATTATGAGTGTGAGGATAATATAACAAGCACTTCTAGAGAATGAAGACCAGAGATAATCCTTTCTTTCTTTGTTTTGTATTATATGTTGGTCTCTAGGGGGGAAATTCATCAATAAACACAAATAATATTTGCCATGGCGTATTCACCTATAAATATCTCCTTACAATATATCCTCAACAGTGATTCACCATTTCAGTGAAAGTAAGGCAAAGCAGCATGGAAGAAGGGTACAGATATTTGCTTCCCCTTGTGTCTCACAGATACAGTAAGGCCAGAATGTCAATAGGGATTTTTTTTCCTTTCTAGAGGCTTGATTTAGTACAGTTTTTTCTTGCGCCTATGTGAGACAGGTGGATTATTTATTGCATTAGAGCTAAATGGTAAATTAATTCTTCTGTTGATGAAAACATCTAAATCTCATTAAGGCCAACTACCACTAGGTGAAATTAAAAGAAAGAATATGCTCTTTAAACATTTTTATAATGCATTTTTAGATACCTGAATGCCCACCAGAATAAAATGCCTTGTAGTTCTACTGGACTTCCCATAAACTTCTTTAAATCTGCTTCTGCTGTTCAGAGGCACCCATGACAGTTTAGTCTCTGAATCAACACTGTTGTCCTGCGTTTGTTTTAAGAATTCTTCTCTTTCTCCTGCTGTTCAGTGTGCTGCAGCCTGACTCATCTAATGTTATTCTGTCAGACAGTTGGACATCTTGAAACTTGCTGGCACATATACTGGCATGCTATTGCCTCTGTTTTTGCATTACCACTGAAGAACCAGAAACAGGGATGTTGCTCAGAGATGTAGCTCCCTGAACAACAGAATGTAACATTGTATCAGCATGCCCTGGATTATCTACATATTTTTCAATGTCAGTGCTTGCTTCAGCCAATGAATGTTTATTTTGTTGCATGATGGGCTGGATCCAGATTAGCATTTTCCACAGGTGCCTATGGAGCGAAATATTCCCCTTGCCTTGTAAAATCCTTGTCTTGGGCATCCATTCTCTCCCATAAACAGGATTTCAGGGGCATTTCAGGCTGCCATGGGAGGAAGGAAGATCATGGTCCATGGGTGGAGGTTCCTGAGCCTGCAAACATTAATCTGGATACAAGCCAGTATCTACTTGGCATGTTACCAGTCTTTGATTCAAGGGGCAGCTTGGCCTAAATGGAACAGTAAGTTAACTCTCTCTTTCTCATCTATAGTATGGACCAGTATTGGTTTCTGAGAACTCATTATTAAAGTAATTGGCCCCAATCCAGCTGAAGTTAGTCATGCCTACATTCTGGTAATAAAAAACTAAACATAGATGCAACAAATTTGTTGCACAGATTTTAGTGGGGCATGAAGCCCAATACTATGCATGTTTAATCAGAAGGAAGTCATACTGCGTTCAGTGGTGCTTATTTCCAACTAAATATGCATAGAAATGCAGCTTCAGTTATAACTAACTTGAGCAGCATTGAGGTAACTTTTAGTGAGCTGCAGCAGTGAGGTATAAACTCAGTGCTATATCCATAAAACATTATTTTGCAATGGGAAAAATATGAATATATCATCTGGAAAGTTTTTACTATGGGTAAAACATGGTGCGGAAAGTTCACATCTAAGTATTTGGGCAACACACTGTGTACCACACATGGTGTCTTTGTCAATATACACTGCCATGGCTGTTTCACACAATATACTATAACAAACTGGATTTTGACTTCAAGTGTTCATTGGACATGGAGCCACAAGTCTTGTGCTGGTGTACAGGCAGCGGTTGAGATCTTCTGCCAATATATGGAAATCCAAGGAAAAGCTTTACCACAATTCTGTCTAATGAGTTTGCAGGCAAAACAGCAAGTTTTGCTTATCTTCTCTGCTTTCAGGATTTCAACTGTTGTCAAAATAGCACTAGCGGCATTAGTAGTGAAAAAGATTGAAAAATACCTGTTCCTTATTATGTTGCCCTGAGCCTGCTTGCGGGGAGGGTGGGGTACAAATTGAATGAATAAATTACAAAATAAAATATTTTGTTGCAGAGGCTTTTTTGGGAGTCGTTTTCTACATGCAAGGATGCCTTTAATATTCTGTGATGATCCTGAGAGTTATATTGATGTGCCTACTCTTTGTAGCCTCTCCAACCAATGATTCCTATGCAAAATAGCTCTACTGTATTGGCAAAACAATGCAAAATAAAATTTGTTCCCCTTGCACTGCCATTGTAAAAACAAACAAGGCAAATGAGGCTCATTTGTTTCTTTTTCTAGTTATCTTTAAAATAAATATACAATCTTATTAGGTACCCGGCCAAAGGCTTGGTTCACACGTTTGATTATTGCATTTTGGCAACTGAGGTAGTTAGATATTACTAGGTTTTATAGGGAGGGACAACAGATCCCTCTAGCATCCTCTCTGTTCCAGAACAGGGTAATCTTGCAGGCTGACTGGCTCAGAATACAGTATTTTCAACTAAAGGACCTTGGTTAGCAGGTGTTGAGAAACCAAGATCCTTTTTTTGCCTGATAAGAACATAAGAGATGCCAATGTTGGATCAGGCCAAAGGCCCATCCAGTCCAACACTCTGTATCACACAGTGGCCAGAAATACCAGTGCCATCAGGAGGTCCACCATTGGGGCCAGGACATTAGAAGCCCTCCCACTGTTGACCCCCCCAAGCACCAAGAAGACAGAGCATCACTTGCCCCAGAGTCCCTATCTATACCTTGTGGCTAATAACCACTGATGGACCTCTGCTCTGGTTAGTTAGCTGACATGCTCTCCTTTTACTGGCCAAGTCTCATTGAATGAAATGGTGACATCTTCCTCTCCACTTGAAAAACTTTTGTCATATTCAAAACAATATCTTGCATGAGCCTCCAACACCCACAGAACATATCAGGCTATCCAGGGTCTTCTGAAAAGACACTTAAAAGTTGCTGGTGTAAGATTCTCTAAGAGGCCCAAGCAACTGGTCCCAGAAAGAGGAATAGTGTAAGTGATGCCTTCTGTGTGACACTGAGAAGCAGAAGAAATAGCCCAGAGCCCTCTTGCTTGTTTATATAAAATTCTGCTGTTGTATTTTCCATTGCCAGGAGCACCTGATGACCCTGCAGTAGTTCAAAAGCAAAAGCATTTTTGATAGTTCTAAGTTCTAACAAATTAATGTGTGTTTTTCTTTGGTCTGTGTGACCATTGCCCATGAGCCAAATGTAGACCGCAGTGCCCCCCAACCCCTTAGGGAGGTGTTTGTGAAGACCTGTACTTCATGGGAATGTGACCCAAATGACATCCTCTTAGGTAGGTGCACTAGCTTGGTCCACCAGTAAAGGGTATTCAGAATTGACCTGAGAATGACAGTCTTTTCCATTGTGAGTCTGCAGTAGGGTGAAACACCCAAAGAAACCAGTTTTGGAGTGGTCTTACAAAGAGCCTCACATGAGGGGGTCACAGCTGTAGTGGATGCCATATAACCTAGCAATTTCTGACTGATTGAAACATAACCTTTAAGAATTTGTGAAGCAATGCAATAATGGTGTGAGCACCTGATAGCGGAAGAAATGCCTTCCCTCTCATGGAGTCAATCCTCGCCCCTATGAACTCTATAGATTGAGTGGGAGAAAGGCAAGACTTCGCCTTGCTCAGGGTTTGTAGAGTGCAAGACAAGTTCCTTTTGAAGGCATCTTCTGAGTTGGCTACGAAGAGCCAATCATCAAGATAAGGATGAATTATACATCCTTGAAGTCTCAAGTAAGAGACTACCACTGATGTGCACTTAGTAAAAACTCTGGGTTCTGTAGCTAACCTGAAGGGCAAAAACTGTGTACTCGTACATGTTGTCCTCAAACATGAACCTAAAGTACTTCCTGCTGGCCTTATGGATCGACACATGGAAGTAGGTGTCTTTGAGGTCGAGCACTACGAACTAGAGGTCTTCTCCCAGTAAGGAGAGGATTTCTTGCATGGATAGCATTCGAAATTTGGACATGTGCAAGTGTTTATTTAGGGCTCTAAGGTCCAAAATGGGCCTTTTGCCCCCCCTTTGTCTATTGCAAAGTACTTAGAGGAAAAACCCCTACCCTGCATTGCCCACGCTTGGGGCATTGTGAGCTTTTGTACATAAGTTGCTTCATGTGCTGGTCAAAAACATGAGAAGGCATCCTGACACAGACTGAGAGCTGTTTGTTTGTCTACAAAACTATAATCTTCCCCAGAGACATAACTACAACTTCCTACAAAGGAAATGTGCTGGGTGAACTTGGTCTGGACACACACTCTCAGCCTAATCCACCTCACTGGCTTGTTGTTATTCCTCTTATAAAATAGTTCACATTTCTTACTGAGAAAGACTGGATCATGAGGGCATGAATACAGTGAAAAGGAGGAGGAAGACTGAATCATGAGGGCATGGATACAGTGAAAAGGGGAAGGGAACACAGTTGCACCCAAGAGAGCCCTGGCATAAGGAGCCCAACACACACACACACACACACACACACACACACACACACACACACACAGCATAAGAAGCCCAACAGAATACACAGACACTGTAGCAAGGCACACAAAAGCTCATAACTTGAACTAAATTTTGTTGGTCTTAAAGTTGCCTGGTATTTCTCCTGTGCGATTAAGGAAGCCCAGCAAAGCAAGCTTTTCCTTGTTGCCTTCCTCCCTCCCTTCAGGGAGGAGCCTCAGCCAGTGGAAGGAAAGGCTTCCCTTTGTCTCCTGTATATGATTGAGGCAGCCTGGCCAGGAAGCAAGCTCTGGCTGGTTCTATCCCACCCCCTGGGAGAAAAAGGAGGAGGAGCCTCAGCCAGTGCTTTACTAGACTCTCTCAATCGCACAGGAGAGGCTTGCCTATCAATCTCTCCTGTGTGACTGAGAGAGTCTGGTAAAGCAAGCTGCGACGTAGCAGCAGCAAAACTGGAAAAGCAGGAAAAAGCCAGGGCCCTGCGTGCTGCATCTTTGACACCCCTGCCCTAAAGCCTTTCCCCACAAAGCAGCTTTAAGCCTGGCTGCTCTCCTTTCTCTAGCCTTTGGTGTGAGGTAGTGGCAGTTCAGGCATGAGGTGGTATTGTGCCCTTTGCCCAAACATAATAGGCATGATTTGTGCTTGTTTTGAGCAATTTTGGCTCTGCATGCCTCATATTTTTTGAAAAGCACCATCCTACCCATTGTCTTTTTCAGTTGAAGAAAATTCTTTCGGGAAGTAAAACAGCTTGCTAAAGAATATAATGCCCTTACGGCGGCAAGAAGAAAACTGAGGGAAGAGTGCTCACCCCTCCCCCGTCACAAGACACTTTGGAAAGGAAAGGCTACACTGAAGATGGAGGGAAGGGGGAGCTTTCTTGGACTCTAGAAACTTCTATATAAAACTTGCTAGCTTCTCTCCATGGGTGGCCTGCGAAAGCACAGTCCCCATGTGGGACTGCACAGAAGTCACGAAGATGAAGAAATACTTTTAAGAGCACTAGAGATGCTTCACAGATTATTTTACTAAAATAAGTATTCATAAATGTGTCAATAATATTATGTCCTACATCATGTGCAAGTTGTAATACAAATACCTATTTCCGTCTGAGAAGAATATATTGTGGGTATAAAAGTTTAATGCTCCATGATGGGGGGGAGCCAACTGTTTTCTACAATGATATGGGGATTAAGGGTAGAGAGTAATTGCCAGTAAACATACTTGTCTTGGCAATCAATTGTTTGTCAATGGCTTGAGAGAAAAAGAATTAACTTTTTTTCATTTCACATTTCGTCTCCCAGCCTCACCCTAAAGAAAGTCTTAAGGCCAAACTAGATGTCACGATGTACATGGGTCAGCTGCAGTGTGGCAGATTGAAATGCTCTTGTGACAGGTAGAGGTGCTTTTGTGGAAATCCTGCATGCCTTTTAAAGTGCCAAAACAGGTATGTGGGGAGGGTGCAGCCATTTTGGCACTTGACAAGGTGTGTGCGTGGTGAAGAAGAGAAGAGATTGGATTTATACCACGCCCTTCACTATCCAAAGGAGTCTCAGAGCGGCTTACAATCTCCTTTCCCTTCCCCGCCCCACAACAGACACCCTGTGGGGTAGGTGGGGCTGAGAGAGCTCTGACAGAAACTGCTCTTTTCCAAGAACAGCTGTGCCAGAACTATGGCTTGCCCAAGGTCATCCAACAGGTCATCCTCCAAGTGGAGGAGTGTGGAATCAAACCCTGTTCTCCCAGATTAGAGTCCGCGCACTTAACCACTACACCAAACTGGCTCTCACCCAAACTGGTGAGGGAGGCAAGATCACCTCAGCCTGCCATGCTGCAGGTGCTATGCCTTGCAGCATTTTTAAACTGCTTGTCAATGGCTGCAGCATCCACAGGTCCAACTGATGGATGCTGCCACATCTAGTTTGGCCCATGCTTACCACAAGCAACCAGGATATTGCAAACCTGGGATAAACTTCAGTAAGCACATGGAAATTAAATCCCAAGAATAAAAATAAAAAGTATTTATTGAATAGATATCTTTACAACATTAGATACTCTATCTCAGCTGCACTCTGCACTATCATATCTTTTTTTTAAAGTTTATTTAAGGATTTTTCTAAATATAGAACTGAAAACATACGTATCTAACCTCTTAATAATACAGAGGATCACCCATCTATTTACAGCTCGTATATAACATCTTAAGTCTACATAACATATTGTTTTTTGAAAAGAGTACATTTAACCCAATCACTCATACAATCTTGACCACAAATTTTCAAAAGTATTTTCATCTTTTTCTTTTAACAAAGTTGTTAATTTGTCCATTTCAGCTATGTCTAACAATTTCTGTATGTATTCTTCCCTTGAAGGTATTTTATCTAATTTCCAATATTTGGCATATAAAATCGTCGCCGCAGTCACTGCATATAAAATCTGATGTTTGTTTGGTTTGTTATACGTGTCTGGAATGATATTTAATAAAAATATTTCTGGTTTAAGGGACACACTTTTCTTTATTATTTCTTGTATTATTGACTGTATCTTCTTCCAACTTTTTTTTGCTTTACCACAGAGCCACCACATGTGAAAGTAGGTACTTACATTTTGTTTACATTTCCAACATATGTTACTTGCTTTCTGGTAACATTTTGCTATCCTGACTGGTGACATATGCCACCTATAAAACATTTTGTACATATTTTCCTTAAGTGGAATCGATCTGGTAAATTTTATGTTGGCCTTCCAAACCTTAGACCATTGTTCTAGATCTATACTATATCCCAAGTCTTGCGCCTAACTAATCATAGCTGATTTGACCACCTCATCTTGCATGTTGTAATCTAGTAAGAAAGTATAGTTTTTTCTTGGTGGATATCCATACTTTATCTAGCTCCGTTGATTTTTCATATATTCCTATCTTTTTATCTTTACTATATCTAGATTCCAGTTGTAATTGTTCCCACCAGGATAGGATGGGGTTTTGTTCTTGCAACTGCTCAATTGTTTTTACTATCTAGTAGGTCTTCATATCTCCATTTCAGTTGGTTCAAAAATAGTGTAGGTTTAGTAAACGCTTCCAGTGGTGAAGCCCATCTGGGTGTTTTACTATAAAAGGGTTGTTTAATTTCTTCCCAGGTTTTTATCAGGGAGCCGCTAATCAGATGCTGTTTGAAGTACGCCCTATCTTTACCATACCAAAAAAAGGCGTACCAACCCATTGCCAGATCATGTCCCTCTAGTTTCAACATTCTTGTGTTTTCTAGTGTTATTCAATCTTTTATCCAAACCATTGCAGCAGCTTTGTAATACAATGCCTAGTTTGGGAGCGTGAAGTCTCCTCTTTCTCTTTTATTTTGTAGAATCTTCAACTTTATTCCGGCTTTTTTGATTGCCAAATAAACTTGCTTATACCTTGATCTAGTTCCTTGAAATATTTTTGATTTTTCAAAACAGGAATGGTTTGAAGAAGAAATAGTAGTTGTGGAAGAATGTTCATTGTAATTGTTGCTATTCTGCCCATAAAAGAAATTTGTAATCCTTTCCATTTCTCCAGGTCTTTCTTAATTTTGAGAAGTTTCATATAGTTGTCTTGAATTAATGAGCTGCATTTATTTGTTAGATTTATACCCAAGTATTTGACTTTTTTACATACTTTGATTCCCGTTATTTCTTGTAACTGCTGTATTTGTTCCTTGGTACAATTTTTAGTGAACATTTTTGTTTTTTTAAGGTTTATTTTAAAGCCTGCTGTTTGTCCATATTAGTCCATATTGCTGTATTAGTGCCAGTAATTGTTAATAGAACCATGTGCTTCTTCTGCAATAAAGAACCAATGTTCCTGTTCTCCATACATCCACAACATTAAATTCTTCTGTTAACTGTAAGAAGGATTTTGGAAGTTCGTTTCCTCGGTTTTGTCTCCCTGCTTGCTTCTTTCCATCTATTTTTCTATCAAAAACTGCATTATAACCCGTTATACAAATATCATCAAAAATCTGTCTTGAAATAATATCTCTTAGAGATTCATACAATTTTTCTTGTGTCTGATTTGGGGCATAAATGTTTACTATTAGTGTAGATTTGGTTTGTCTTTGAATTTTAACCATCACTACTCTACTGTCATCTGATTCAAACACCAATTCTGGGTGAAGAAAATTTTTAACGTAGCTGGCCACTCCCCCCCCCCCCCCATACTGCTGAGGCAAAACTGACAGATCTTGCTTATGAAAATCAATGACCAACAAAATGGAATTGAGCTCACTGAACTGAGTCTAGTGAGTAAAACGTCTAACATGATTACATTAAGGTTATTAACTCTTTATTTCTGAGATTACGTTAAGGCATATACACATACATTTACAATGCAACAGGCACATTCTTGAAAAGGTGCGACTGCTGTGTTATGCTGCCATGCGTGCTACAAATGTCTGGAAACAAACCTTTCAAAATAATCTGCACAAATCACTGATTATAGTACACTAGAACTCTGATGATTCCATTATGCATGCAATAGCTCAAGCTCCATGCAAACAAGGCGTGCCCATTTTCTCTGAAGTTACTATAGTCCAGAGAACATGGACCTCTCTGCACTGATAGGGCTCAATGATTTTAAAAGAACAGGGCACCCTGTGGGGCAGTGGAGTGATTGACACCCCAAGTGTTAAGTGTTTTAATGGTTACATGTTTTAAATCCCACTGAAATAAATGGCATTACATTGCAATAGGGTTGGATTACAGGCACAACTTCAAATTTTAATTTTGAACTTATCAGTATAATACAACAGGATGCCTTCAAAATTATTGCCAGAGTCATATGCTCTTTTGGGAAGCAACAAGACCCACTAAATTAGAGAAAGCCATTCTCTTCACTTTGCAGTTGAACTACCTGCTGCTATTTTGCCCTCAGGAAGACTGATAAAACACTGCAAGGTTTCTGTAACTCAGACTAACTGGTAGACTGCCTAAAACTCCACTTACTTAAAAAAAAAATACTAGAAGAAGAATTTACTCCTATATCCAAGAACTGGTATAATCTGCATCAAAACAAATTTAACTACAAGCACAATGTTGACTATTTTGACCAGGTTTCATTGTTGCCACTGCAAGTATGAAATGGACCTCATCAAAAGCTTCTTCCTTATTGGGTAAAAAAAGGTTTGCACTCAAGTCCAGCATGGAGCCCAATAAAAGTACTACTGAATAATTGTTTCACTCTGGGAGTCAATTAATATAGCAACTTACTAGCCTGGCCACCAAATCAAATTATACCAAAGAGAGAAGCATATCAGCAAGAATATAATCCACTTCCAAATTTACCTTCATGGATCATGTGTAATATGGTATAGTAAGGAAACATGCTGTTAAAAGTACAATAAGACAGAGTGCTTACTTAAAAGGTATTTGGAACTAATTCTATTATTTAGCCACCACTCATTTTAAAGCCTGAATATTCAGACCATAAAAGAAGTCTATTTGATTGAAATACCATTGTTCTAGCATGTGTATGATGAAGATTAGTCTGATAAACAGGGTATAGCTTCTTATACTTTTCCTATCAGTATGAGAGAAGAGAGACAGCAAATCACCATTAGGTAAAGATAAAACCATTAGGTAAAGATAAAAAATGAGGAGACAAGGAAAAGTAAATGTGCTGTTCTATAAGCTTGTGGCTATCTGCATATGTGGCTACTGCACTGCAACAGCTGGAGCAATGTTCTGTTCCATTATATAGAGGAAACATTATATGTTAACTTATAGACAGAACCCAAAGACAGCAGTATAAAATCCTACCAACTGTACCAAGTTTTTGGGTCAGGGTCCACTTTGGCAGTCCTTAATCACAGATAAGTGGTACACATTATATGACAAGAGTACTGACCAGGTCCACAATGGGTTCAGCTTAAAAACAGAAAAATTATGCAAGCACTTGCATTGTTTGCTCTGTTAATATCACAGAGACCCATGATAATTTACCTGAGGCTTTTTGTTCAGCTTTGAAAGTCAGCAGCAGGATATACTGCATTTACTAGTGATATTGTAAGTTCTTTGGATACAAAAACTGTAACTGACTGTACACTGTTAAACTACAAAATATTCAATAAATACAGAAGAATCTGCTAGGAACAAACTGTACATACCAGAATAATTTTGTGACACAGGCAACATTCCATTTGCACATCTCATATAAAAGTAAACATTGTATACAAGGTCCACATTGTTTGCAAGGAACAAGCACACAGGCCTTCAGTCTTTTAAGTAGCTAGACGTATCAAACATCTTCAGCAATCATGGTGTCAAAAATCTGATAGGAAAGTTGTTCTTCTGTTCCATCCCTGACATAGTACGATTTGATGAAGCATTCCAAAGACGGGAAGTCATCTATAAATCAAAATCAAGTTTATCTATTTAATGTGTGTTTCCATATTCTGTAGCTGAAAACTGTAAGCACAATCAAAGTCTCACAGAGAACTGTAAACATGAAGCTGAAATTCAAATGATCCAACTAGTATGAAGAAAGAAACAGATGCAGTGGTATATAACACACATCTGAATCACACAAGGGCACAAATGGCACTAGAAGGGATAGACTCATGATGCAATAACCTAATAACTAAAAGAAATTACCGCTAGAGGTAATTTTTAACATCAGAAAGGAAGTTACCATAAAGGTGAAGATATGGGGAGCGGTGGCGCAGGCAGTACGACGCCTGCGGTTAACATCTGTAGCGAACAGCCACAATGGCTGTTCGGATCCCCACCGTGGCCGGGTTGAGCCCCCGTCCCCCGTCCCAGCTCCCGCCAACCCAGCGGCTCTAATAACAACAAGAGGAATGGGTACCTGCCCTAGGTGGCAGGGGGCACCCTCCTCCTGGCTCGGTGCTGGGAGTGCGATCGGCAGCGGCAAAGAGAGACGAGAGAGAGACGGCAGCGGCGAGTGAGGAAAAATGGCGGCAGAGAACGATCCAGGGAGGCAGCAGCCGGATCGAGCGGAGGCGGAGTTGGAGCCAGAGCAACGCGGTGATGTGGGACGCCGCACGGCAGGAGCCGTTGGGACATTGGCCGGAAGCTGCGCCCGAGAAGCGGCGGCGCTCCGAAGGAGTAAAAATCAAGAAGCCTGCTCGAGTCTGGTCGTCAGCCATCCGGATTGTCGGAAAAAAAGAACAACAAACCCGCCGGAGAAGAAGGAATATGCCACAAAAAAGGGTGCTGGTAGGACATCCCCTCCCCTAAGAGAATTGTGGCCCTAGTTAGGTACCAACTACGTTGTAGTACACTGTAAACCGCTCTGAGACCCATTAGGGGTCATGGGCGGTATATAAATCCCATGTAAATAAATAAATAAATAAATAAATATTGTAGAAACCTAGTCAGCAATTGACTTTGTTTGAAGGTCACTGAGAAGGAAGGGCAAGTAGGTAGGCCAAAGTCCGCATCCCGCTGAGCCAGCTGTCAGACATTATCCTGTTCAACAAAACCCCTTTTACCTCTGGGATTATACATGAGCAGTTGGAAGTCAATGGACTTTCCTGCACTGAAATGAAGTTGTGAAAACACTTCCCCTTGTTCTGATAAATCCATCTTGAAGGTAGTATTCTAGCATTTAGGAGTGTAATGAGATAATATGCTCTCACATCCAAATATAGAATCTGGACTAATTAGCTCTCTAAGAATTAATCTTTTAAACTATTAGCCTCAGATTATCTCCTGGATCTGATAAGAAGTTTTTTGCAACCTCTAATTTTTGATAGTACGAATGAATTAATTGTGAGTTCTGTTCTTTGAACTACTACCAGCAAACCAGGCAGAAAACCTTCAGAGAGTTTCTTTTATTGAAAAAAGAAATAATCATTTTTATTAGACTGCAGAAAATACAGGCATGTGAAAATTAATCCTATAGCTATTGCAAAAACAAGTGCCAAAATTTAATCTCCTAACATCTCTCAATCTTATTAGAGTAAATAAAATTTAAAGCAAACCAGATTTCAGATTATTGTCTTAAACTGCTTTTTTGGATTTTTCCCCCTATAAACGCATCACAGACACACTCACAGACATCTCATCTAGTCTCTTCTGAGAGTTCCATCCAGAGAAATCTGATTTATCACATCAATGCACTTATACAGAAAAATAGTGATCTTATGCTAAATCTTCTCTAATTTAAACACGTGATAATCATCTAGATAAATGATTGGTCCTTAACTATTGATGAGATAATAAAACTGGAGCATCTAAAAGTACATCTGAAATGTGCTCATTATCTTTTCAAGCAAGAATAGAAGGCCAGACATAATAAACATCAATAAATCTAATATTTTGGTAACAGTTTTAATTAATTGTCAAACATAAAAAGAAAAACCTTGTGCAATCAGAATTGATCAAGAGATGAACCTGGCATGAGCTCACAACTACAGGAAAACATGCACGATCAGCAAAAAAACCCCTTGTGATATAATCAAAATACTGCTACCAGAGTATATCCTCAGGGTGATGCTCTGGAATTATCCTCCAGGCCAACAGGTTCACTGTGCCTATGTCTGGATATAGATTCCTGCTTCTGTGGTTTTGAGACAGCAGGTCTCACACTTTGGGAAGACTGAAAAGACTTTCACAGGGGGAACAACCTGTTCATCCATGGATGTATTAGCCAATAAGGAGTGATTAAGATGTGATTTGTGTGCCAACTCCTCTCTACGGGACATATGCCAGCTATTGCTGTGCCTCTGGGGGGAAGGATTTACAAACCTATAAGTTAGCACTTTAACAGTGAAAAAACCTCCACGAAGAAATTCAGCTAGCACCTAACGTGCTATACTTTAAATGCCAGGTGAACAACATTTTTATTCCCACTGGCTTTATTACAATGGGCTGATTTTTAAAAACTGTGCTGTTTTATTATTGCTGCTTTTATTCTACAATGGGCCGTTTCATTCATTTTAGACTACCTTTTTTACTTTAAATTGCTGGTTTTTTTTAAAAAAACTGCAGCCCTTTACTACTGACGATTTGTCAGCTGTTGAGCTTCGTCTTGGTTTTGTTATTTTATTGTAACTTGCTTCAGATGTTACTCAGAGAAGTGATTAATAAATCATTTACTATTACTATTAACCCTCCCACCTTATTTTCCCCACAGTGATTCTGGCTGTACGGCACCATGAAGGAACACAGAAGTTATCTTTTGCCAGCAAAACCCCAATAGCTTTAATTCAGAGGGGAAAAATAGACAGTCACACTTCTGTACAGGCAAAAACCACTTCAAAGGTACTTTGGCTGCAAACTGGACCAACTACTAATAAGGAAAGCACAGAAGTATTCAGGCTTTATAGATCTTTTCATGAGGTTATGGAAAGGTTAGCATTTCGAAGAAATCAAAAGGAACACCAAGTCATACCATCTGTGACTTTGTTTGAAGACAACCTTTTGAAGTTGCTAACATGCCAAAGTTGTTAGCTAAAGCCTTGCTCACTGTACAGAGCAGTTCTGTGACATGAGCATGACAAAAGCAACTAAAAGTATCTAAACAAATTATGTTTACAATACAGTTATTTGTATGTACAAGTGGCAGACTGCACCCTCCTTCGCGGGCCTCAGCCTTCCAAGATTTGATATAATTTTAATAATCAGATCAGTTACTGTAAGTAGGTTGCAAAACAGCACAGTTCTGTGCCCTGTTTAAAGCGTCCCTCAAAGCAGATACAGTGATCGCCGCAGCCTCCTGTACATGGATGCAGTTTTCACATAGAATGGCACCGATCAGTGGCTAGTTTCATGGAAGACCAGGAGATTAATGGAGGATTCTGCCACAAATATACCACTGCATCTGTTTCTTTCTCTGATATGCCTCTGAAAAGTTCTTGGGCTTTTGTACAAACATAAATAACTGGTCAACTGTCCTTCGGAGATATTTCTGCCTCCTATATTATGCCGGACAGCTGTCACCTGCAATTTGGAGGTCAGCCCACTTAACACTTATCCCTTCACTAATTCTGGAAGACACCTGAAGCCCTGACTAATGGGATCCAGTATGACTGCTACTCTTTCAGGCCTGATCTACACATTTAGCAAAATGAAGAGACAAAATACTGAGATGCTAAAATGGATGACTGCATTTCAGAATGCAGGTGACATTTCTTAATGCTTTCCACAAACACAAAACCAGCACAGTTAACAGAGCGCTAGGCTAGATGTTTTCTCCTTAACATGCTAGCTTTCTGTTGGCAATGGATTTCTTTTACATGGAAGAGTATTCCAAAATTGTATTTCTACCTGTAGGCTAAAGCAATTGTACCAATTCTGCATTCTACAAAGTCATTCTATTGTATACATCGTCTCAGGCATAGGCTGTTAATGGGCGGAAAATACCTTATCAGTGAGAAATTGTCCCATGGGCTGCAATTAGCTAGTCTAAAAAAAAAAAAAGGTCTAAAGATCCGCTGTCTTCTGTACTGCGTTCTCTCAGTGCAGGGTTGAATGGTATAGCTGGAGTATCTGTACATTAATTTCCCTTTCTCATCCTTTAGGCCTAAATGTGTTATAATAGTAAAACAGTAAGCGCACAGGAAACAGTATAGACACCTTAAAAATAACATTTATGTATCTGTTTCTAAACCTCAGTCCCAAATAAATGCCTCACCTATATTTGTTCCTGCTGGGCAAAGTTTGTTCATAATCCTCTCCATGTTATCTTGAAAAATATTACTGGTCAGGATTTCAGATGCTGGAATCTGGAAAAAATTTTCCTGATGGAGGAACGAAAAGTAATGCAGATTAATAAACAACCCATCAGGCATTTTCTAAAGATTTTCATTTTTAAATAGAACTTAAAAGGATGAAACTATGAAATATTCCATGTCTCCCACAAGCTTCAGTGTTAATTAACTGAGGCTTATGGGAGAAACATCTCAGAGAAATGACAAGTCAATTTGTAATACAAGCATTACAAGCTGCGCAAATATGAATTCCAAGGCCGGTAATTACAAATTTGGCAACATTAGTACATTTTTAAAACTATCTCCACCTTCACTTTTAATGAACACAATGTAAATTTAAGCTGGTAGAGAGAATCCACATCAGCTTTATTTTACTAAAATTCACAGCTTAGATAAAATTAATACCTAACCTTTGTGTAGACAAAATCTTGATCAAATTCTAATGCACACCTGAGGTTTCTATATTATCTCACAAACTGCTCTCTAGACCAGCATGACTGAGCTATAGACCAATCTTAAAACGATCACTTTAGAATTAAAATACAAGACCTTTCTGAACCAGTTAGCATTATTCATTACCTGTGTCTGACTGATTTTGTGCACGGAAAGATTTTTGATTTTAAATATTTTTTGCATCTGATACTATTGCATCCTTTGCAACATTTCCATAGGTAAAGACATAACTTTAATGTCAGAATAATAAAACATTGTGCTCTACATTGTGCTTTTAATATATATTAAAAACAATACTCTAAGCTGTGGAATCTTCTGAGCAAAAAATCTACTTTGTGAGCTACTGGCATTAAAGTTGTGAGCCAGCAATTTGACTACTGCATAAATTAGTTTGTTATGCAGCCACCCTTCCTGAGCTAAGACAAAAATATGTGAGTCAGAGGCTAAAAAACTGTGAGCTAGCTCACACTAACTCATCTTAGAGGGAGCAATATGTTGTCAAAGGCTTTCACGGCCGGAGTTCATTAGTTGCTGTAGATTTTCCGGGATGTGTGGCCGTGGTCTTGGCATTGTAGAACGTGACGTTTTGCCAGTAACTGTGACTGGCATCCTCAGAGGTATAAACACAGAAAGATAGAATACTCTCTGTGTCAAGGTGAGAAGAAAATGGTAGGCAGCAAATTTATATCTACTCCAGAAGGTGGATAGGGCTGAGTCATTGTCTTGTAGGAGTTACCCAAGCTATGGACATGCTAATGGAGGAGCTTTCCTGAGGAGGTTTCCTGCTTCCTGAGGAGGTTGTCAAAATTCTAATCTTATCTGTAGTGCTATTGTCGGATGTAAAGCCTTTTGTGTTTTTCAGGACAAGAAGCCATGTCCTATTTATTTTTAAACTCTCTTCTTTCCTGTTGAAATCATGTTTATGTTTGTGAATTTCAATGGCTTCCCTGTGTAATCTGACATGGTAATTGAAAGTGTTGTCCAACCTTTCACTGTCTTGGAACAAAATACTGTGTCCTCTTTGAGTTAGGCTATGTTCAGCCACTACTGATTTTTCAGGTTGGCCAGGTCTGTGCTTGTCCGAATGCTACGCTGTGTGGTCCCAATGTAAACTTGTCCACAACTGCATGGTATGCGGTATACTCCTGCAGAAGTGAGGGGGTCTCTTCTCTTTTGCTGATCATAGCATCTGTTGTATTTTTCTGGTGGGTCTGAATACTGTTTGTAGGTTGTGTTTTTTCATAAGTTTTCCAATCTGATCAGTGATTCCTTTGATATATGGCAAAAACACTTTTCCTGTGGGAGACTGTTTTTCCTCAGTTGTTTGTTTTACCTTTGGTTTAATCGCTCTTCTGATTTCATTCTTGGAGTAGCCATTTGCTTGAAGAGCATGGTTTAGAGCACAGACTCTAATCTGGGAGAACTGGGTTTGATTCCCCACTCCTCCACATGCAGCTGCTGGTGTGACCTTGGGTAAGTTACAAGTCCTTTCAAAACTGTTCTCTCATGAGCAGTTCTCAAAGGAGCTCTCTCAGCCCCACCTACCTCACAGGGTGTCTGTTGTGGGGGGGGGGAGGGAAAGCTGCTATGAGACTCCTTCAGGTAGTGAAAGGTGAGGTATAAATCCAATCTCTTCTACACTGGTTATTATAATAGTTCTTTATCACTACATGCCAGTCACTGGAACAACTAGATTTATACTTCTGATTCATTTCTGTCAACTTTTACTTTTGCTTCTCATCCAGTTTAAGTAATTTTAAGAGTTTCATCAGGTTTTTCATTTCTTTTGGCTACAGGATTAGTCTTTGTGCATTTTTCCTTGATGATATTTCTGGTTTCAACCTATAGTTCTTCCAGTTCCAGTTCACTTGAACTTAGTAATGCAAATATACTCTTTATATGGTCTTTAAACTCTTCAGGAATGTTTAGATTGTATTTTGGCAGGATGAATGTTTTGGTGTTTTTCCCCAGTTTCATTCTAATTTTTGATAATAACGATTAATGGTCTGTGTGACAATGAGCTCTTGGTCTTGTTTTAGCAGAGAGAACAGAGCTTCTCCATCTTCTGCTTCTATAATCTATGTAATTCATTTCATACCTAATATCAATATTTTAAATTTCTTACCCCTTTCAAAAATTACAAAAAACTTTCTTCTTATGCTACCTATTTTGAGATTCAAATAGAACTTCCAATCTTGTTATCATAATTAGATACTAAACAGATCATATTGAATCTGTTTTTTCTACCTGTTCTAAAGCAGCACCTTGCAACCTTTTATACCAATATGCTGTCCTACAGTGTTTCATGATATACAGTTTTATATTCCATGTTTTATATTTTCAAAAAGTTTAAATTAATACTCCTGAAGGTTTCACATTAACAATTTTGAACCTTCAGTTGTACTGAATCCAGCTAGCAAAACATACAACTTAGCTAGATCTGAGCACAGACAGGGAACTGAATAAAGACTGAGGATACCTGTACTCTTCTGAGACAAGTACAGTACAGTCATATTATGAGCTAACGCATACGAACAACAGTCTTAGAGGAACTAATTAGTATACAGATTTGGTGTGAATGCAACCATCTTGCTGCAATCTTATTTTCAATTTGAGGTTCAACATGATACACATTTTCATCCATTTTTACAAATAGTCAATGCATTGTTAAGTGAGCACTTATAATTTCAGCATCAATGCAGCTTGTCCTCTTTGCTTGAAACAATACCTTTATATCTGTTGATATGTTTATATTGATACTAAAGCCATACAGTTTAAGCGTACAATACTTTAATCTCTTACACTGTCCACGAGGTATGCATCTAGTGTTCCTGTTCCATCATCCAGTGTAAACTTCATCACAAAAACGTACTGAAGGAGGACAATGCCTAAAGCTAGAGAGAAGGAACATAGACTATGTATTTATAGACTCCTTAATTAAGAGAGCAACAAAGCGTCTAAAAAACAAGTTACACATCCTGGAGTCTTGAGATACTGCCAAGAGAAACAACTTAAACCCAACAATTTTCTACAAGTGTAAGGGATTACAATGTGCAGGTGAGACTTCCCCAACATATATATAAGCACCATATCCACTGGAATGTGTGCAGAGAACTTTAAACAGGACCACAGGTCTAAAAAGCAAAATAGTTTGTACTCTTTGAAAATCTATGAGATAACTCCATTTTTAGTTTGCAAACTAGAACAATGCTACTGTGGAAGCTGCTCAAAGGCATGCATGTATGCATACATATATATAGAGAGAGAGAGAGAGAGAGAGAGAGAGAGAGAGCGCTTATTATTTATTCAAAATACTCCATGACCCACTCAATAAACTCACACGGTTTGTAGCAGTCAGTCCATAGGGGCAAGGTATGAGGCTAGATGTAGGCCATATAAAGCAGCCTGTCCACTTCATTAGGTTCCACCAACTGTAAGTCATCCATATATCTGGGGCTAGACTGGGCTCTGACAGCAGCCTGACAGTAAATTGGAACTAACCAGAATATACTGGATTAACTATGGAGTCCAAGTCATGGTGGATGCGATTTTGCCCACAACATGCCTTGCAAACAAGCCACAGCAAGTATGTGCATTTCTGGGTCCTGAGATAAAAGCATACTTAGAACTTTGAAAAGTTCAACCAGACAGCATCCCATGGATGCAACAAAGGGAAAGAAGTCTTGGCAGAGATGGCAATGAAGCCTTTGCCACCATCACTGCCAGAGAAGGGACTCTCATTCATATCCAGCCACTTTCAACTCTTTCCTTTACAGAATGGAATGCAGCACAGTGATTTTACTTTAGGGTAGGGATTTAAGAAACACTTCCCAACAGCTACTTATTAAGATGTAGACATCTTGCCAGCTTTACTTTGGATTGATGTTTTTGTGCTGAGCTCTTATTCTTACTTAGTCAATGGCTAATAATAATGTCATAACAATAATAATAATGGTTCCACCTGTAAAGTACCTTTTCAGCATACATCTGAAACTTCCTTTTCAAAATCTCAATTTATTTTGCACAGCTTATATTCTTAATGCAGAGCTCAATCCTGATAAGAACACTTGCAGACAGTGGGTTGGATCCAGCCAGGTTTCTTTGCTGGTGAAAAGGGGGCATGCCTTTGGACATGCCTCCTATATTGGCATGAGGACATTTTGTGTGTGCCCAATTCTAATTTGACTCTATAGCTGTCAGAATAGTTGCTCAATTGTGTGCATGCACACAAAAAGTTATACTGGTTGGTCTTAAAGGTGCCACTGGACTCAAACTTTGTTCTGCTGCTGCAGACCAACATGGCCACCCACTTCAATCTATCATTGTTACTATTATTTATTATTGCAGGGCAGGGCAGAATGGAATAATCTGACCTTTTGCTATTGCAGTGGGCTCCCACAATGCATTTTGCTGTGCAGCAAGGGCATACAGACTTGGCACAGGCTTTGGGTCTGAACAGCGCTGACACCTGAGATTTGGAAACAAACAGCACAAAATGAAAGTTGTCAGATGAAAGGAAATGAAACTGATTTCTACTGCTTTAAACAATATATACAGATACATTTCATTCAATACAGCAAACAATAAAATTTGTGTAAGGAGTTGTCTCTGAAGCTGATTCATCTCACGGGTAGTGAACAGCTGTTAGATACATGCAACACGAGCCATAAAACTAAATAAAAGAACAATTGAAATCCAGTCAGGATACAGTTGTCAGGATCTTTGCACAAAAAACAAATAAAATCCTAAAAACTAACTAATACTTTAAAGTTCTCCACTTTAGTCTGGTAATGCATAACTCTTAGACATAGACAAAATACCATTCCTTAATTACCATCTCCACACATTCGTCATTCTGACAGGCAAAGATCCAAGTGAAAAGTGGTGGTCCCATTGCCTAACAACTTCTTAAAGTTTTAGGGGCGAAAGGTACCATCACCCCACAACTACAACCAATCAAAAAGATTCTTGAATTAGCACTCAACATTTCTGTTAATACAAAAGCTCCCACCTGAATCCAACTCCTCACTTCTCCTCAGAATTGAACTAACCTTGCATAGAGATAAGACATGCCCCAAAGCCCACAGGTGTTACTACTCTTTTATAAGAAAGCAAGTTCTTACTATTAACCCTTACTAACCTTGGAGGATGGGGGATTAGCTGTTCCTCACAGTGCCCATCACTGTGGAATTGAACTTGAATAAGAATGTGGACCTCTGTGTATTAACAAAGCTTAAGTTTGCAAACACCACTTTTGTTTGGTGTAGTGGTTAAGTGCGCAGACTTTAATGTGGGAGAACCGGGTTTGATTCCCCACTCCTCCACTTGCACCTGGCTGGATGACCTTGGGCAAGCCCTAGCTCTGATAAGAGCTGTTCTTGAAAAAGAGCAGTTTCTGTCAAGAGTTCTCTCAGCCCCACCTACCTCACAGGGGAAGGGAAAGGAGTTTGTAAGCCGCTCTGAGACACCTTTGGGTAGTGAAGGGCGGGGTATAAATCCAATCTCTTCTTCTTCTTCTTGAAAGATACAAAGATAGTCTTGTATCTTATTAGAAATAATAAGCTGGGGATCCATGAGACTCAGAGTATAGGGAAATTCTATCCTATATCTCCATGGAGGCCCCCACACTCACTCTCTTCCAGCCTTCTCTCCATTTGACCTCCCCCCCCCCAATCTCCCACTCTGTCCTGCCTTCCCAGGATTTTTTTCTCCACTTTCTTCACCCACCCTGTTTCTCTTCCTTTTCCAAGCCTTTTCTCTGCTACCCTTCCCCCCACCTTGGTCTTTTTTTCTCAGCTGCTGCTTTCACCCAACCTTCTGCCTACCAGGATTGTCTAGGTCCAGGCTCCAGCTCCTTGGTTGCTAGGGAATCCCACAGTGCTGATTGTGACCTTGTGAGATTTTGCAGACTATTAACTGGCATTTTCTGTGTTTGGGAAATTTTAATTCCACACACACACACAAAAAAAACACTTTTGGGGTATTTTCGCCAGTCTGAAAATCCCCTCGGTTCTATAGCAAAATCTCATGGACAGTTAACTTTATACAAACACAATATATACCATGAGATGGCAACCATGGTATACTTTAAAGAAGAGTCTGTGTATATTGATTGCCATCTCATGATATATATTGTGTTTGTATTACATTATGTTAAAGCACAACAAAATAGGCCTGTAACTTCTCTGGACACAATGTTACACAAAGTTAGATCCAACAACGCCTTTTCATGAACAGATGATTCCTGCAGGAATGGCAGACACTACTGGACGCAACCCCCTATGAATCAAGAAGAGGTGTTGTTGTTTTTAATTACTTTAGTATTTAGTATTTACATGATATACAGTTTAATGGGATCTCACACCTTATGTTAGCTGACTAATTGAAAGTAGCATTGGTTTCTCTGTACAAGCAGAATGCAACAGATATGGTTGTTATAATCTGATTGAGAGAAAAGGCAGCATTAACAATGCCACTGCAGATTAAACACAGCCAGTGAATTTATGCACGAGAGTGAAGATGTACACACAGAACAATTATGCATACATACGCGTAGGAGGGAGGACGGTTTAGAAGTCCCACCTCATCTTGCAAAACCTTCCACTTCAGGACTGTAAACCTCTAACCCACCCACCCCCTTTTCCCTTTACTTCACATTCAGCTGCTCCCAACATTCTGTCACTTCTGGAGCAAACTTTGTCCTCATCAGACCACTTAAGGACTTCCTTTAAAAAGAAATTCATAGATTTTTCCCCCCTGCATATCTGGGTGCTCCACAAAATATGGAGAGCCCCAACTGTCTCAATGGTTAGCCCAGTTTTCTGGCTTCTCTCAGCTGCGCAGGGGCCAGCCATTGTACTGTTAGATACAGTGATGTAGGACACAGCTATGCATTTTTTATGTTCAAACCAGACTTTTCACTGAAGTTAATGGGTACTCATGAAACATGTATACCAAGTATTAACAGAAATTTGGCTGCAGAGAATATTTCCTTTACAGTTAATCACACTTGCAATATATAAAGAAAACAACAGTTTCTGCCACAGCAAATAGTTTCCATAATACCTGTTCTTTGACTCCTTGTATGCAAGATTCATTTCACCAAAGAGATACCAATATAAAGATAAAAAATAAAGTGAAAGGGAGACACATAATATTTCTTTTAGTCCCTGTACAGCTAGAATTGAATTCAATTTGATTCATATCCAGACTATAATATTATCTTTCTGTCTCATGCAATTTTAGTACTTGCTACAGGGACAGGAAATGTTCTCAAAATTTAACTGCTGATCAAAGGCTTCAGCTTTGGAATCTGAGAAATTTGAAATCTGAGAAACTGAAACAAGGTTACTTTACACATATATATTAACAATCATATATTCAAGTTTTTTAGAATTACCCATAGTATTGAATATTTCCTTGCCAAAAAAATGGCACTGAAAGGTCCAGTAACACAAGGTTATCTTCTATGGATCTCACAGGTATAATTCCTTTAAATTTTTTGGAAAGCCTTAAGATCTCTGTTAAAGTCCCTCCTATTGGGAAAAAAAGAAAATGTGTTTCAAGTTCTTTTAATACTTAAGCTCTTAGCTTATCATTCTTACTCATTTTATCCTTTGGACAGTTGCATATCCATTACATGGAAGTGAACATTCAACATGCATTAGAATGTGGAGACAGATATACAAAACTTAAGTGGCTCAGTATGCTTCCTAAACCAGCTGGAATGTTTAACATACTTATGGACAATTTCCAAGAGTAGTATGTTGCTGATATAACAGGAGCTCAGTTTCTGTGTCTGATCTTCCTCTATGGGTACTAGGGTTGTCAATCTCCAGATGAGAGCTGGAGATCACCTGGAATTACAACTGCCCTCCATGTGACAGATCAGTTACCCTGGAGAAAATGGCTCCTCTGGTGGGCGGACCCCATGGCATTATACCGTGCTGGGGTTACTTCCCTTCCCAAATCTCACCCTCCCAAGGCTCCAACCCCAAATCTCAAGGAACTTCCTAATCTGAAGCTGGCAACCCTAAGGGGGGAACTGATCTCTATAGTTGTGAAATCTGTTGTGATCCCAGAAGCTCTTCAGCCCCCATCTGGAGGTTGATAAGATAAGACAAAATACAACCGTGAAATAATTAACAAAAACTATTATATATTATATTTCTTTTTATGAAGTTTTCTTTAGACCCATATACATGAAAGAACTCAGAAGGTTACACTATTTTCATGAAAAATAACAGAGTACTTAAACAAGAGTTGTCTCACAGACTTTGAAAACATAACCCAAGAAGGAAGCAGGAAAAGTGGTGAGGATACGGGGGCTTTCAAGAAAGAGGAAATAGTGAAGGAGAGAGAGAGAGAGATGAGATGCTTCCCACACGTGCTTGCCGGTTCCCACTTGTACTATTATAATGGACACATGCTCTTTTGGACCACTGTTTAGATATGATCCAACAACTACTTCTGGTGTTAGCCCAGTATAGCATTTTTTCCTTGAACTAGCAATAGCCTGTATAAACTTTTGGGGAGCCGCAACTTCAAGCTTGTTGGATATACAGAACTTTTTTCTCCAAGCAAAATGAAATAGGTTACAAAAAGTATGTATTGTACTGGCTTCATATATATATAGATTGTCAAGCAGTCTTCCACACAAGCACTGATTAGACCCAACCATGCTTATGTTCAACAAAGCTGCTGTACCATATGCCCTGTTAACTCTACTCCAGAATGTTCATTCATATAGAAAGGACATATGGAATAAACTATTAAAAACAAACAAGAACAACAACAACAAAACCCTGAAGTAAACAAAGGGTACAGTTTACCAGGAAGTACCCCTTCCTACAAAGTTCACCAAATAAATGGTTGCTACACAACACATTTCATTGGGAAACTGTCCTTGAATTCAATGAAGCTTGTGCCAAAACCAGCAAAATATGTGGCTCTACAGAAGAAAACCAAACAAAATGAAGCTATGTGCAGCTGGCAAAAAATGTAAAATGGATTAATCACTGGTGATGTGTGGGTGGAAAAGAGGCTTCAAAGTTAGCTATGTTACAAGATCAAATAGTCAGGACAGTGAAGGGCTTCTCTACTGCTTTCTCATAGAAATATTTTTATATATGTGAAAATACTGACATCCAGAGGATGACAAAGTTAAAAGTACATTGCCAGTAGTAAAGGCATTCTGGTCTCTATTTCCCCCTAGCTAGAATTATACAGAGACTCCAAATAAAACCACAATCAAAGCAAGATTGTACACAGATACAGCTAAAACATATTTTACATAACATTTAGTATCATATTTACAACACTTCTCCTCAGATCCTCCCAATTCTTAAATTAAAATTATTTCACATGATTAATCAAAGACTATCCAAGTCTGAGCAAGGCATTCCCTAAGTCTTTCCTTTTATATTGTCCTTAGGAGCTGCGGTGGCTCAAGTGGTTAAGGCGCTGATCTGCAGGCTGTGGAATGTCAGTAGTTCAGCAGTTCAAGACCCGGGTGCCGCAAGACGGGGTGAGCTCCTGTCTCTAGTTCCAGCTCCTGCCAATCTAGCAGTTCGAAAGCAAGAAATTGCAAGTAGATAAATAGATACCACTTCGGTGGGAAGGTAACAGCGTTCCATGCGCCTTGGTGTTTAGTCATGCCGGCCACATGACCACGGAAACGTCTTCGGACAGCACTGGCTCTTTGGCTTTGAAACGGAGATGAGCACTGCAACCCTAGAGTCGGATTTGACTGGCATTCGAGCAAGGGAACCTTTACCTTTTTATATATGCCCACTAATTATTTTGCAAGACTCTGCAAAGCCTATTGCTTTACATATACATGCTTATTACAAGATTCTTTAAAAGCAAACAAACAAAAAAAATCCCGACATCATGCACACAATTCAAAGCCTCGTTCAAGGTTTAGTACAAACAAAGAGTACCATGTAAACAGTGGCTTCTCACTTTCTTGATGTATGTGAGGTATGTTTCCTCTAAAAAAAAGAGGCCTTTCCGTTCACAGTGCACACACAGTGAATGCACACTGAAACAACTTGACCACAGCACAAGGATTTGAAAATAGGACACTGATGTACTGCAAGCATTTGCTCTTGTAAAGCTGGGCTTACTGGAATCAACTGAGGATAGGTTGACAGCCAACAATAACTCTTAGACTATTAAATACATTAGGTAGAATGTAGTTAGCTAACCTTCAATCATTATCAAACTGTCATCTGGCTCTTGAAGTAGTTCATAGCGTGTTACAAAATGAACTGCTACGTATCGTCTTCCCTGGTTTTCAATATCCCACACAACAGATTCACAGAAGGGGATATTTTGTAAATCTGGATTTGGATGTGTAGCTGAAGCTCGTAAAAGTACATCAAACTCAGTCACATCTGGAACTTCTTGCCTGAAAACAATTACAATATAAAGATAAGTGAACTGTTCTAAAGCATACAATAAGCTAAAATGCAGTACTAGGGATGGGCATGAACCAGCTCACAAATGAATTTTGGCTGGTTTGTGGTTCGCAAAGCAATAGTCGTGAACTAAAGAGCCATCATGAACTTCCATGAATTTTAAGGCAATTTGTGGCAGTTTGTGAAAAGCAGAAAGCAGGGGTTTAAATGGCTCTGAGCCATTTAAGCTTCTGCTTTCTGCTCTTCACAAAAAACAGTTGAGTGGTGGGGAGCGTAAAGCAGGGGGTGAAATGGCTCCAAGCCATTTAAACCCCTGCTTTATGTTCCCCACAGAAAAGTGGCAGGGAACAGAAATCAGAGGTCACAAACCAATACAAACCAGTTCAGTTCGTAAATCAACATATTTGAAATTCAGTTTGTGCCCATCCCTATACAGCACCTTTATAAATCAGACTACAAAATATTTCAGATACAGGGGCTTACAAATTCATACATTTCCACATGCAAGTTTAACTTAGGATAACTGGAAAATGCATACTGCAGAAATTTAAGGCCTTCATGTTATAAAATACTAGTGGATGTGGGACATATTAAACCTGAAAAAATAATTATAGATTAGACAGGCTATAATTCCACTAAACACAATTCTCTTTGCTAGGATTTAATGTTGCTAATACAGCAGTAGTTCTGAAGGGCCACAAGGTCTTTATCTCCCCCTCCTGGGGATGCTTATCTGATAGGGATTTTTAGCTTGTTTTATATTTTGACCTGCTTCTAAATATGGATTAGAAACCACTCTTTCATCTTGAAAACATGCAATAAAGCTAGGAAAAACCCCTGCCCATACACGCTGACATTCATTGTCCCCTATGCTGGATCCTTCTCCTGCCTTTTACTTCTATTAATCACGTACCTCTGTATGGAAATTATGAGCAAAAAGAGCACACTGAAATGCTTGCAAGTTGTTCCCCCATCTAATTATTAAAGCTGTATACAACACAATGAAGATAATATTCCAGTGTGAAAATATATAGTTATATGTTACTTGAACGCACGAAGCTGCCGTATATTTTATTTATTTATTTATTTCATGAGATTTTAGACTGCCCTTCCCCTGCCAGGGCAGGGCTGAGGGTGGTGTACAGTAAATTCATGACAAATATAATTTTAAAATGGTCTAAAACAATAAAAACACACTAATTACCTAAGAGATAGTGCTAAAAAAATCAGTAGTGTCACTGCTGCATGGGGGTGGGGGAGGGGATGGGAGTGCCAGAAGGACGAGACCGTCACTGTCCTCAAACAAATGCCTGGTAGAACATCTCTGCCTTACAGGCCCTGTGGAACTGCATCAAGTCTTGTAGGGCATGGATGTTATTCCTCAGAGAGTTCCACCAGGTTGGAGCCAGGGCAGAAAACACCCTGGCCCTGGTTGAGGACAGCCAGACATCCCTTGGGCCAGGGACCATCATAAGTTCTGATCTACTGAGCACAATGCTATTCTGTATATTGAGTCAGTCCATTGGTCTGTTCGTATTGTCCGCTCTGACTTGCAGCAGCTACTGGATCCTTTGAACTGGAGACACCGGGGATTCAACTTGGGATCTTCTCAGTGCTGAGCAAATGCTCTGCTGCTGAGTGATGGCGTCTTTCTATTTATTTGGCAAGGGGATCACTGAATGCCAGTTAATAATAATGTACCTATATATCGTTCTGTTTCAAATAACAGTGCCTTTGTAAGATCCTGACACACTACTATTTAACTTGAAAAGCAATTCAGATGCAATACATGACGACATCAGGATATAATAGGCATTTATCATATATCCAAAGCTGCAAGCGATACAAAAATCCAACGGAGCTTAAAACCTGGTCCATCCACAATGCCTCCAAAATTGAAAGCTTATAATGAGATGTAACTCAGGACTTACAATGCATTGCACTGTGGACAAAGAAGTTTAACAGATTGATGGAGCTTCTTGGGTTCAAATCTTCTCAGCTTAGCTCTAACACGATATTGTTGAGGAACTCTGTTATTCAAAATAGTATTCACTGTTGTCACATCAAAATGCTGGTGATCAGTTAGCACTGGAAAACAATAAAATACTAACGAACAACTGGTACATTGTAAACAAAGTAGGCAAACTGGGAAAGGAAGACCACCACAACTTTTCATACAAAAACAATCATTTCCCCGACTTTAAGTCTTAGAACAAATAAAGTAATGTTTTAAATATGCATTTAATGCTCTCCAGGATACATTTCTAAAAACTATGGGTTGAATCCAAACCAATCTTTGATGTCTTTCCCTTCTTTTCCAAACTCTGTGTGCTGCCCAAAAAGCTGAAGGTTGGGGACCCCACTCATAACAGGAAATAGAAACAGCCCCTCATTCTTGCATGAGTTGTTGCTCTGTTTGCAGAAAAGTGTGGATGAGTAAAGACACAATTTCAACTGATTCACATCACACTGCACCTGAAGCTGTTCCATAGGATCTCCAAATCTTCAAGTGTGCCTTTAGGGAAGGGAGCATAGCAGGCTGGAGGAAGAATGGACCAGCCGAGATCCCTTCTGAAAGCTCAGTTTGCTAGGGTATGAATTCAGCCCTATGTATCTGTGGCTTGCTCACTGTCAAACAGGTACATTTACAAGGCGCAAGCTACTTCACCTCTCCCATTTCTATGGTAGTGGACAGGCAATGAAGTTAGCTACGAGGAAAATCTCTAAATTGCTTTTCAAGTATATTATGATTGACAAAAAAACACTGTGAATCAAAGCAATTTAAAATAAAGAATTTTTGCCTGCCTCTGTTCTTATAGAACAACATTAACACGAATATATTCTAATAGCAGCAAAAGCTCTGGTGATTCTTCACTTGTGACATTCATAAGAAAAATATTCTAACAACTGGTATAAACAAAATTGACAACATTACTATGAAAATATATAAGAAGCCTAAAGGTGCGCCTGAATCAAAGAAGTTGCGACGGGAACGCCCTAGGTTACATCTTTTTTCATACGCAATCTTCTTCAAAGTTGCATCGACTTCAGAGTTCAGCTTCAATGCTGTTTTTTTACATTCTTAATCTGGAACCAATCTTTAAGTAACAGCAAAACCAAAAAATGTCAAGCAATCTTTCCTAGGAGCAACACAGGCTTCTGATTTCAATGAAGTTGGCAAAGGTTCTTTAAAAAAGGAAAATCACAGCATGCTTCAAAGTACAATTAAAGAAACTTCTTACAGGAAGCAATTCATTTATTTAGGATACTTCTATGCTGCCTCTTCAGAGTTCTGTTCAAGGCAGCTTACAATTAAAAACAAGCAGCATTTTAAAAAAGCAGCGACAATTAAAAAGCTGATAAGATACACCCCCTTAAACAGTTGCATTTTGGCCTGGCACCTAGTAGAAAATAAAGTAAATGCCAGGTGAGCCTCAAGGCAGAGGTCATTCCAAAAGAGAGGTGCCATCAGTGTTCCCTCTAAGCTGAGTTAGTGTGAGCTAGCTCATAGTTTTTTAGCCTCCAGCTCACAATTTTTTATCTTAGCTTAGGAAGGATGGCTCCAGAGCAAACTAATTTATGCAGTAGCCAAATCACTTGCTCACAACTTTAATGCCAGTAGCTCACAAAGTAGAATTTTTGCTCACAAGACTCCACAGCTTAGAGGGAGCACTGGGTGCCACCACAAAGAAATGCCACTCGCTTTATCTCTGAAGGCAGAATCATAGAGAGCAGGCCTTGGCAGGCAGATGTAACCTGGTGGACTTGGCAATATGGGAAGAGACAATCCTGCAGATAGAAAAAACTTTTTATGCAAGTTAGCAATGAACCTGAGGATCATACCTGTAACAGATAACTGTTGGTATCCCTCTAAACAGGATCCTACTTAGAAGAAGAGAAAAGGGAAATTAATTTTCATATCTTCCACAAGATTTTTATATGAGAAGAAATCCATGCAACAAAAAGATACAAATTTAACATCTTGAGTTTTAAATATTTTGACTTAAAATGACAAACTGAAACAGACAAACTAGAACAAAACCTGACAATACATGAACATTAATTACAGATACCGCTTCTGCTTATCACTCTTCAGATATAATTATTGGTCTTTATTCTTACATGTAAGATAGGAGTTCTCAGGTTCCTGAGAAGAAGAGCTTTCTGGACCTGCATATCCTCTCAAAGCCAGAGAGTCCAGGAATCTGAGAGATGGGAAAAATAAATTTTTGAATTAAATTAACAAAGAAACCTGAAGTAAACAATTCAGTTCAGGCTTGTGGTCTTATATTATAGGAACAGATTAACTCATTCCAATTTGTGCATCTATGTGATAGATGGAACCACAGTTATTAGAGACGATGCAATGCCAATCTTACCCCCAAATTCTATAATTCATAATACAAAGGTTATCAGATTTATATTGCAAACACAGAGTTTGGAACTCAAATGCCCAGTGATTCAGACTGCTAAGGAGCCTGGGTGTTTGAAACAAAGAATTTTTATGATGTCCTGAAATAATGCAGGCTGTCTTAAAATAAGAGATATCTGGCAAGCTGAGTCCCTATATTTTGGATTGCAGCAGTGGATGTTAACGGCTCACTTTGCATCAATGCTGCATTTTGCAATTCTGAGAAAGGGTCGTGACTCGTGAGCATCACTACAAAATGTCTGCCAAGTGGCTGTAGGGCCAGTCACAAACTGGTGGCAGGTTGTAAGCCAAGTGTCCTCCTATGATAGAGGCAGCTGGTTCTGAATGAGTGTTCTCTGACGATGCAAAGGCAATGCTTCCTGGACTCTTCTTTAGTACTTCCTACTACAAGGAAGTAGAGGAAACCTGGGTCACCTCTTATGGTAGAAGGCATAATTCCTACCGGGGCTTCTTAAACCACAGCTCAGTCTTTCAGTTGCTATGGAGCACCAGCTAGAATGGAAGATTTGTATTTACTTACCGTGAAGCTTCCTTCTCAGTGGTCCAGAGTGGGGCAGTCCTTGACTCCTTACTCCTGGGAAAGCACCTCCTCTTCCGTAGGCAGGGCCGGCAATCTTTGATCCCAAAGGGGAGGGGCTTATCTTCTGACTCCCCCGTCATACCAAAAGCCAAACCTTCCCCCTACTTCTGTGAATAAAAAGCCTAGACCAAACATCTCCCCCCCAAAAAAACCAGGGGAGACCACCACCACCATAAGGTTAAACATCAAAACCTTTATTCACCATTCAGTATGGAACAACAACACTCCACAGCAACTCACAACGAAAACAGTAACCAGACATAAGTGCTTAAACGGAACCCAGATCCAGACATCCCCACAGTCCTGCAAGGATCGGAAGTCGTGTCCTCAAGCGAGGGCAGGTAGAACTGCCCCACTCTGGACCACCGAGAAGGAAGCTTCACGGTAAGTGAATACAAATCTTCCATTCTCCAGTAGTCCAGGAGTTGGGCAGTCCTTGACTCCTTACTCCTGGGACGTAAAAAAGCAGTGCCCTCCTGGGTGGGTCAGGCAAAAACAGATTGCTTACCAGTAACTGGTGATCTTCGAGTGGTCATCTGTGCATTCACACCACCCGCCCTCCTTCCCTGCTGCTGTCAGTTTCTATATTCTAGAATAGGGGTTGATTTGCGGCGGTTTGTAGGAACTGGCGGGATGTCCACACCCACCCCTCTGGGCATGCGTGGTGGGGTTCCTGGTGACCACTCACATTCCGGTTCACATGAACGTGCAGGCAGACCATCTAAGCCAAGCGGAACTCAGCCTCCACGAGTGGGGAATGAACCCAACATACCTCCTCCCACTCTTCCACAAGTGGGGAGTTTTCCAAGTCGACATCTTTGCCACACGAAACAACAAAAAGTGTCATCCCCTGAGATAACAGGTCCCGTCTGAGCAGAAGACGCCAAGGATCCCTTATGGAAAGCCTCACTAGGTCCTGGAACCACGCCCTTCTCGGCCAAAAGGGTGCTATCAGAATCAAGTCCGCTTTTTGCTCTATTATGCACTGCACCACTCATGGAATGAGTGGCCAGGGAGGAAAAGCATAGAGTTCTCAGCCACCTTAGGTTCAGGGCATCTGTCCCCAGTGCCCCCTATGCTTGTGTTTTGGACACGAACTGTCTTAGTTGTTGGTTTCGCCTCGACGCGAAGAGATCAACCTCTGCTTTTCTGAACCTGTTGCTGATCTGTTGAAACACATTCCTGTGCAGCATCCACTCGGTTTGATCTATTGTCTGTCTGCTCAGCCAGTCCGCTAATACGTTCTCTCTGCCCATCGCATCACCTGCACCGCCTCCTGGTGTAGGCGGTTGAAGCATGTGCCTCCCTGTTTGTTGATATAGACTTTCACTGTCATATTGTCCGTCTGTATCAGAACGTGACAGCCTGACAGCTGACTCTGGAACCGAACTAGGGGCAGTTTTACGGCTCTGAATTCCAGAAAGTTGATACTACTGGTTGTTTCTATCTCCGACCAGGTCCCTTGCACCATGCTCCCCATGGAATGCACTCCCCAACCGAAGAGACTTGCATCTGTTGTTAATACTGTCCTCTGGGGCGGTATCCCCTCGGAGAATCGGATCGGAATGAGCCACCACCTCAACTCTTGCCTCACGGTATGTGGCAGTTCCACCTCCTTGACCATCTTGTGGGCTATCTCTTTCTGGTATCAAAGGAGAAATCTCTGAAGGGGTCATGTATGGAATCTGGCCCAGGGTAGCAGGTCTTGGCACGACACCATCATCCTGAGGAGACAGGCTAGGGTCATCACCTCCAGGCATTGCGTTTCCAAGACTTGATGTAGTAAATGTGTAAATTTCTTCCGCCTCTCCAGCACAGGAAAACCTTGTCCTGCATTATGTCTATCTGTACTCCCAAGTGAGTGAGTACCTGAGTCGGTTCTAGGGTACTCTTCTCCCGGTTTATCACAAAACCATGGTCCTGCAGCACCTGAATTGTCAAGTCCAGATGTTGACGCACCCAAAGGTAGGCATTCGCCTTGATTAGGATGTTGTCAAAGTAGGGGAATAACGATACTCCTTTCATCCTCAAGGTGGCCACTATAGCTACCAGTACCTTGGTGAATACCCTGTCTGTCTGTCACAGTCTGTTGCCACTGTTTGGAAAAAACTTGCAGTCTGGCACCCACCTCTGTCATAGCCATGGCATAGTCATGCTGACAGTCCTTTCTTAGGACCTTTGGCGCCTTGTCCCGCTTTTCCTGCAAAGGAGGGTGTTCTGGTATCTCTAGACTTGTTCTGCTATCTACCCTTATATGTTCTACTAACGTGTTGCCTATCATCGCGTCTGGAATCTCGAAAAGACTGGAATCTCCTTATGTTCTTCACGTCCTTCCTCTTTGAGGGTAGCACCCGTTTCTTGTCTTTATCCTCAATCAGATAGTGATCGAGACCTGCACCAAAAAGATTTATCCCTTTAAACGGTACCGCTGCCACCTTGGCCCTTGCCACTGGGTCAGCGTCCCAGTGTTGCAGCCATGTATTCCTTCTAGCAGTTATGCTAGAGGCCATTGCTCTTGCTGTGAGTTGCATGGCGTCCAAGGAAGTATCTGCCGCAAAGGTGGTGGCTAGGGCTATCTTTTTTAGTTAGCTCCAGTGTTCTAATTACTTTGATAGCAGCCTACTATAGATTTCCTGTGGAAAAAATCTTGAAGGAATGATGGGTACCACCTCCTCCTCCTCCTCGGACAGTTCTCCTTCTTCCTTTTCTGGGGCTGACAATACAGAATCTGAGTCATCCTCCAGATCACTAATCAGGGGAGTGAAGCCCTTGGCATGGGAGGAATCCCTGTACTTCTTTCTTGGAGGGGGGTATAATCTAAACTAGGACTCCTGTCACTTTTAGAATTATGACTAGTAGACTGTGCAGAGGCTGTTTGTTGCCATAAGCCTTTAAATTCTTTCCTCATTTCCTCTCTAAGCCATGAGAGTAAATTGGCCTTAGCTTCTCCTCCAGAGGGCTGTAAATTTTGGGAGCCTGCATTAGTAGCCTGTGAAAGTTCCAGGTCTTCTGTGCCCACGAAGCTTGGTGATTCTGCCTTGTCTGCCATCTTAAGGGAATCTGAAAGTAGTAACCATCACTCTTGTAAGGCATCCCCTCACAATGGAGTCCTACCCCTCAACAGCATGGCCCAGTAGGGTATGTCAGTGTCCTGCTTCCTGGCACCATAATAGGGACTGATCTATGTCCCTCTATATGCCAGCATAGTACAAGCCAAACTTACAGCGCCCATGCTAGTCCGGAGGAGGGAAAAAAGTGTGTGTGTGGGAAGTCACTCTGCCGTTCCATACCGACACACACTGCCGTGACCACCCTTCTCTCCCCGCCCCTTTCACCAATATGTTTCCTACTGTGATTCAGTCGACTACACAGACTGTTCTTTAGCCTCGTGTTTCCTCGCCTTGTCCTGCAAGCAAGAGGAGCCCACTCCAGTGCCGAACGGGGTAGAGACGGAGTTCCCGCACCTATCTCAGCTGCCGCCGGAGTCCTCAACTCTCCCCAGGCTCTCCAAGCTGCTCAGACACCTCGCGTCTGTAGGGGGGGACAGCTTGTTGCCGTGCTTCCCAGCAGGGTCCGTGGGCGTTCCTCTCGACACCGCAATTGCCTGGGGGCCTCCCGGGGCTACTGCCGTTGAACCCAAGGTTCCTCGAAGCCCGCAGCTCTCAGGCAGGGAAGGGGTGAGAAGGTAATTACCTTCCCCTGCTTCTTCTTCCAATCTTCTGCTGCTTCTCTCTGAACTTCAAATCCAGTCTCTATCTTCCGGGATCTTCATGCTCTTGGAAGCACAGCCAGTACATCCTGCTCAGAAGGCAGGGCCAGTAAGACTGAGGAGTCAGAGGATAAGCCCCTCCCCTTTGGTATCAAAGATTGCTGACCCTGCCTACAGAAGAGGAGGTACTTTCCCAGGAGTAAGGAGTCAAGGACTGCCCCACTCCTGGACCACCGGAGAACTTTAGCTACTTTCATATTCATACTTTTTTGGGGGGGTTGAGAGTGGAGAAATAGTGTGGGAATGTGCATCAAAATCACAAGATTTCATCCTCCAAGAACTCTTAAGTCAACTATAGTCATTCCATTATGGAGGAAAAGGTCAACATCAGTACTACATACAAACACAAAATTTCTATTATCCAATGACAGCTCTCTCAATTATTTACTCACGCTTTTAGTTCTTTGACATCTGGATGGTTTTCTGGCAGGATTGTAATCCCACGGCCATAACCGGTGCCCCCATGAAGATGGAACTGTATGTATGAAACATCAGGCTTGCCTTCGGAGCTTTGGGCTTTTGCATGCAAACTGTGAATTCTGATGAAGCTTCCAATCTTAAAAAAATTCAGAGCATAATATTAACAAGAGTACTACTTTTTTAAAACCTAGAAAAATCCCACTCGCTGTATACAGGCAAAGAGAATTAATAGATTTTATAGTGGAGAGTAGGAATGTGTGCTCGGATATATGCAGCGTGAAAATACGAAAAAAAACCACACTGGTATTTTTGGGATATATTCTAGATCTAGATACATATTAGAAAGCCCTGGTCAATACTGGTATCCCTATCCCAAGTATCCCCACAAATAGTGTTGTTTTGTCCTTTCAAATTTTTTTTATTTTACTTTAATGTTGACTTCAAATTCTTTGTATGCTGCCTCAAACACTATTAGTTTAGTGAAAAGGCAGGGAACAAGCAATCTAAATTGATTTATTGTTGATATGGACGCTTTTATAGGACATGAAAAGTTTAAAAACCCAACTAAATCTAGGAAATCAGTAATCTTGAAAATAAGGCTTCATAAAATCACCACTGCAATCCTGAGCAAATACCACTGAACTGGTGTGACTGATTTCTGAGTAAATAAGAACAAGTTATAGGAGAATTAAGGGAGATTAGGAGAAAAATATTATTGCTACATGGGGAAAAGTTACATTTTCTTCTTGGCAGTCCATGTTGCACAACGTGGGCAAAAGTAGATGCACAAAGTGGGCAAAAGTAGATGCCAGAAGATTAAAAATAATACTTCCAAAAACAATAATATTGCAATGTAAGTGAAGTTAGCAGTGCAGTATCAGTATTTTCCTTGGGATGGCAGCATTGTACATTGTTACTGTGCTGAACTGTGCACTGAGCATAAGATATACACCCATCATTCTGAGACTGGGAGACATGCAGAAGATGGAATAAAAACAGATGTTTTTCTGGTATCTTACACTTTATGTAATAATGCAGCAATCTTTGTTTTTTTTTGGGGGGGAGGAACCTCTAGCAAATGCTAGAGATAGTATGGTGAATAAGGAACACATTTATATATATGTGTGGTGATCATGCCCTGTGACACACATTTAGGAAACATTTCATACCCCTTACAGGAAGTGTCTCAGATAAACATACACTCAAATGAACCTCAACTCCAATCCTTCAAATGAAGCTGCAAAGCATCTCACACTTCAACAAGATACAGATACTCATGAGGGGAAGAGGCAGAAGCAATCATGCTTCAAAGAATGGTTTGGTCCACACAAACAAGAGAATAAATTGATGTACTGGCCTATGCCACTTCATGATACAGGTGAGTGATTGCTTTTTTAACAGCCTCCTACTGATAAGACACTGGACAAGCCGAAAACTAGAAAACTGATAAGACACTGGACAAGCCGAAAACTAGCACAGTTGGCCATGGTCTGGGCTAGAACTCTCACCCTTACACTCAAAAATGAAATCCCCCACATGAAATCTGAAGTGGTACACTCTACTTCACTACCATGCTACTATCTCAGGTAAGGTCTCTGACTGTCTTCCATCTTTCCCCTGATCAGGGCTCCCTGTAGCATGTACCCGCCTGCTTTTGACAGGGTTCCCCATGATGTTCTTTTTTTTTTTTGGTAAACAAATTTTATTTTCTCAGGAATACAACATATAAAACATTTCATTCTATCAATTGTCTACCCCATTCCCAGTTCCTCCCCTCCCTCCAATGGCTTCCCACAATGCTTCCACCCCTGCTCCAAATTACTTCATATCATCAACAATATCAGTTTCTCATCATTACAATCTAAAGATAACATCGTTTGACTTAATATTGATCTAAACATATTAAGTTTTGTTTCACATCCCAGTTCTTTTCCAGATAAATTTTAAAATCATTCCATTCTCCAAAAAACTCATCGTCTTCTTTGTTATTCAGTTTTTTTGTAATCTTATCCATTTGTGCCATGAACAGAACTTTTTGTATCCATTCTTCAACCTCTGGTACCTTTTCTGTCTTCCAAAACTGAGCATAAATCATTCTCGCTGTCACTATCAGGTACCAGAGTAAAGTTTTTTTAGTCGTATTGACTTCTTCCATTTTGAGTCCCAAAAGCAGAATTTCCGGTGCTTTTTTAAAAGAACATTTCAGTATTTTTTGCATTTCATTGTGGACTTTTGTCCAAAAGTCTACAGCTTTCTCACAAGTCCACCACATATGATAAAATGAGCCCTCATGCCTCTTACATTTCCAGCATTTGTTTGACATATTTTGATTCATATTTGCAATCTTCTTAGGTGTCATGTACCACCTATACATCATCTTATAACAATTTTCTTTAACATTAGTACATGTCGAGATCTTAATAGAGTTTTTCCACAAATATTCCCAAGTTTCCATATCCACTTCCTTATTCATATTAATAGCCCATTTTAACATCTGTTCTTTAACAGTTTCATCTTCAGTATACCATTTTAACAACACCTTATACATTTTAGAAATATTTTTTCCTCCTGGGTTCCCCATGATGTTCTGATGGGTAAACTAGGGGACTGTGGACTGGACTCTAGGATAGATAGGGAACTGGTTGGAGAACCACACTCAAAAAGTAGTTGTCAATGGCATTTCATCTGAATGGAGGGAAGTGTCCAGTGGGGAACCACAGGGCTCAGTTCTGGGTCTGGTACTTTTCAATATTTTTATAAATGATCCGGATGAGGGTGTGGAGGGGCTGCTCATTAAATTTGGAGATGACACTAAATTGGGAGGAGCAGCAAACATGCCAGAAGATAGAATTCAACAAGATCTGAACACACTGGAAAAGTGGGCGGATGTGAACAAGATGCAATTTAACAAGGATAAGTGCTGAGTTCTATGTCTGGTAATGAGGAACACGCATACTGGATGGGGGATACACTTCTGGGTAGCAGTGTGTGTGAACAAGATTTTGGGGTACGGGTGGACCATAGGTTAAATATGAGCACCTAGTGTGATGCAGTGACAAAAAAGGCTAATGCAATCTTGGCGGGGTATCAACAGAGGCATAACATCTAAATCACAAGATGTGATAGTCCCACTGTATACTGCATTGGTCAGGCCACACCTGAAGTATTTTGTGCAGCTCTGGAGGCCTCTCTTCAAAAAGAAGGTGGACAGAATGGAACGGGTGGAGAAGAGAGTGTTGAGGATGATCAGGGGCCTGGAGACCAAGACCTATGAGGAAAGGCTGAGGGACTTGGGAATGTTTAGTCTGCAGAACAGGAGGTTGAGGGGGGACATGATTGCTTTCTTTAAGTATTTGAAGGGCTGTCACTTAAAGGAGGGCAGGGAGCTGTTCCTGTTGGCAACAAAGGATAGGACTCGCAATAATGGGTTTAAATTAAGGGTGGGAAGGTACCTGCTGGATATTAGGAAAAATGTTTTTACAATAAGAGTTGTTCAACAGTGGAATCAGCTACCTAGGGAGGTGTTGAGCTCCCCCCTCACTGGCAGTCTTTAAGCAGTGGCTGGACAAACACTTGTCAGGGATGCTCTAGGCTGGTCCTGCACTGAGCAGGGGGTTGGTCTCGATGACCTGTATGGCCCCTTTCAACTCTGTGATTCTATGATTCTAAGTGTGACAGCCCTTATTCTCATGAAGGGAGTCTGAAGAACTGAGCCAAACTGAGGTGACTAGAGATAAAGTTCTAGACCTACTAGAGAAATTAAAACCCAATAAGTCTCCAGGTCCTGATGGCGTACACCTGAGAACTCAGATGTGAGATTGTTGATATAACAACCCATATATGTAACCCATTACTAAATTAAGTCATTGTACCAGAAAACTGGAGAGTAGCAAGTGTGACACCAATTTTTAAAAAGGGATCCAGAGGGGAACCTGGAAATTTCAAGCCAGGCAGCCTAACGTCTATCCCAGGCAAATTAGTAGAAGCTGTAATCAAAGACAGAATTGTTAAACACATAGAGGGACAAAGCCTGCTGGGGAAAATCAGCATGGCTTCTACAAAGGGAAGTCCTGCCTCACCAACATTTGGGGTTCTTTGAACAAACATGTAGATAATGGTGACTTGATAGACATTATATACCTGGACTTTCAAAAAGCTTTTGACAAGGTACCTCACCAAAGACCCCAGAGTAAACTTAGCAGTCATGGGGTAAGAGGGCCAGTTCTCTTATGGGTTAAAAATTGGTTAAATTACAGGAAGCAAAGAGTATGGATAAATTAACAGTTCTCACAATAGAGGGAAGTAAGCAGTGGGGTCCCACAAAGATCAGTATTGGGGCCAGTACTATTTAATTTATTCATAAATGATCTAGAATGAGGGATGAGTGTAATAGCCAAGTTTGAAGATGACACCAAATGATTCAGGATGGTGAAAACCACAGCTGACTGTGAAGAGCTCCAAGAGGACCTCCACAAACTGGGTGAGTGAGCAACAATGTGGCAAATAAAGTTCAATGTTGGTAAGCGTAAGGTGATGCACACTGGGGCAAAAAATCCCAAGTTCAAATATAGGCTAATGGGGTCTGAACTTGCTGAGAATGAGAGGGGAAAAGATCTTGGGCTCGTAATGGATAGCTCAATGAAGGTGTCAATCCAGTGTGCTGCAGCAGTGAAAAAGGCAAACTCTACATTGGGGATTATTAGGAAAGGGACTGAGAATAAAACAGTCAATATGGTAATAGCCCTGTATAGATCAATGGTGCAGCCATGGAATACTGTGTACAGTTCTGGTCACTGCATTTCAAAGCTGGAAAAAGTACAGAGGAGGGCAATCAAGATGATTAGGGGGTTGGAGCACCTTCCTTTTGAGGAAAGGCTGCAGAGTCTGGGACTTTTCAGTTTAGAAAAGGGACGACTGAGGGGGAACACAATAGGTGCTTATAAAACCATGCATTGGCAAAGATAAATTGTTCTCCCTCTCCCAAAATAACTTGAGGTAATCCAATTAAGCTAATGGGCAGGAGGTTCAGGATGTATAAAAGGAAAGACTACTTTACACAGAGAGTGATTAAAATGTTGAATTTGCGGCGGATTCAAAATGGTGACTGACTGAAGGAGCACATATTAACATGTCTCTTTATGCTTCTCCACATCAGGGGCATAAATCTACAAGGCAGGACTACTTACAGCCCCAGCTCACTTCTTAGCTTGGAGGATTTTTAAGGCCCTTTTCACATGACCATTCTAAACTGGATGTAATCCATCATTGACCCGGTTCTGAGGATGTAGTGCTGGCCACAGGAATAAACAGTTTTAAAGGGGGATTAGATAGATTCATGGAGGATAAGTCTGTCAATGGCTACTAGCCATGGTGACTAAGGGAAACCTCCACATTCAGAGGCACTAATCCTTTGAATCTCAGAGCAAGGAGACAACATCAGGAAAAGTCCTTGGCCTCTATGCCCTGTTGTTGGCCTTCGAGAGGAAGTGATTGGCCAAAGTGTGAGACAGGATGGTGGACTAGATAAACTATTGGTCTGACCCAGCAGGGTTCTTCTCATGTTCTTGTGTTCTACCTCATTTTTTGATCCTAAGGAGGTAATGGATGATCTGAATGAATATCTCTTTTTTTTTTTTAAGTTTATTTAGGTTTCCAATATAAAATAAGATATACATCTTTTACATTTGTATTTCATACATCCTGTCGAGTCTATTACAAAGAGTTGTCTTTTACCCATTTATAGAAATCTGCCCATCGTTCTTTAAACACCATGTCATCTTTCTTTTGCAAGATTACTGTTAGTTTGTCCATTTCTGCGACCTCTATAAGTTTCTCTATTAGTTCCTTTCTTTTAGGAATCTTTTCTTGTTTCCAGTTCTTAGCGATCAAAATTCTAGCCGCCGTGAGCATGTATGTTAGTATATATACATTTTTCCCTTTATATTCATTTGGGATTATATTTAACAAGTAAGTCTCCGGACATAATTTTAAGTCTATATGCAGCATTTCACCAATTAAATTATGTACACATTTCCAAAAACTAAATACTTTTTCGCAGTTCCACCACATGTGGATAAATGTTCCTACGTTAGTTTTGCATCTCCAACAGTTTTTATTCGATGTTTTATATGCTTTTGCTAACTTCTCTGGAGTCCAGTACCATCTATGGAATATCTTGAATATATTTTCCTTAAATGCTACTGCCCTCATTAATTTCATAGACTTCCAGACCTTTTGCCATTCTTCGATTTGAATAGTCTTTCCCAGATCTTTCATCCAAAGGATCATAGAATCTTTTATATTTTCGTCATGTTGAAAATCTTCCAAGAGAAGGTTGTAGATTTTTTGGACCAGTTTATCATTGGAAGACAACCATATCTTATCCAAATCTGTTTTATTGTGTATAAATTCACTGTTTTTATCCTTATTATATCTATCTTGTACTTGCGCCTTCTCCCACCATGTTAAGTAGATATTTTTTCCAGATAGTCTTTCTAGAGGTCTTAATTTGTTGTTTTCATCCAGTAGTACATCATAGGATATGGCCTTTTCCTTCGTCATTAGTTTGGTATTTATAAAGGCTTCAAGGGGGGACACCCATCTTGGGGTCTTTAGATAGTATCTATATTTCATTTCTTCCCATACTTTGATTAGCGCCGCTCTAATAATATGGCTGTGGAAGTTTGAATGTATTTTATCTTTTCCGTACCACAGGTACGCATGCCACCCCATAAACAG
>NW_015163634.1:0-3650 GCF_001447785.1 Gekko japonicus | reverse complement strand
TTATTTGTTAGTTCGGCATTTACCACTATATTTGCATATTGTTTGCTATAAATTGCTGTTATCATATTCATAAAGTCCTTCCCGCATTCCCAAGCCTTCAGTTTCAGTTTTAGAAAATCCCATGAGACATTATCGAATGCTTTTTCCGCATCCAGAAAAATCAATGCCATTTGTTTCTCTGGGTGTTGTTCATAGTACTCGATTACATTTATAACAGTTCTTATATTATTTTTCATCTGTCTCTTAGGGAGGAAACCTGCTTGATCTTGATGTATCACTTGTTGTAGTACTTTTTTGAGTCTTGCTGCTACAATACTTGCGAATATTTTATAATCTGCGTTAAGTAGAGAGATCGGTCTATAATTTTGTATTTCTTTCTCATTTGTTTCTTGTTTATGAATCAATGATATTATAGCGCCCTCCCAGGATTCTGGCATGTTTGAGCTTTTTACTATCGTTTGAAGTACTTCTTTAAATGGAGTAAGAAGGTGTTCCTCAAACTTTTTATATATTTCCACCGGGATTCCATCTGGGCCGGCCACTTTGTTTATTTTTTGCTTTTTGATTGCCTCTATTATTTCATATGGTGCCAGTACTTCGTTTAGTATTTTTTTCTGATCATCATTAAATTTCTTTGTATTATGTTGTGATAAGAATTCTATTATCTCTTGTTGGTTCTGTTTCTCTTGGTGGTATAATTTTGCATAAAATTGTGCCACTATATCTTTCAGTTCTTCCGACCTATATTTCAGATCTTTCTTCTCATCTACTAGGGCAAGAATAGTTCTTTTCGCTCTTTCTTTTCTTAGTTTGAAGGCTAACCATCTCGTTGGTTTGTTTGCGTTCTCAAAGAAATTTTGTTTTGTATACTCTAGCTTCCTGGCTATTTCTTGAGATAATATAAGGTTCATTTTATGCTGTAATAGTTTCAGTTTTGTTCTTGTTTTTTCTATTTCCGATAATTTTTTTAGTTTGTCTTCCTCCAGTTTTATTTTAGCCTCAACCTTCTTCATTTCCCCCCCTCTCTGTTTCTTTCTCCATGCGTCTTGATTTATGAACCAACCTCTTAAAAAGGCTTTAAATGTATCCCATATAATATGTATTGGTGTATCTCTTGAGGTATTAATTTTGAAAAATTCTTTTATTTCTGTACTTGTATCAGTTATAAATTTCTTGTCTCTTAGCAGATTCTTGTTTATACTCCATCTCTTACTTTGTCTCTTGAGATACATAGACACTTGAACCGGGTTATGGTCTGCATAGGTGTTTGTCAGTATTTCTGCGTCAATTAAATCTTTTATCATTTCAATGGAGATCCAGATCATATCAATTCGCGACCATGATTTATGTCTGGCTGAATAAAAAGTATAGTCTTTTTATCTATATTTTTCGTTCTCCATGCATCTATTAAGTTATATTCCTCCGCTATGTTCAAGAAAGATTTTGGCAACAGCTTTCCTGCTTTCCCCGTTGTTTTTTCTTTTTTCCGATCCATTTTTGGGTCTAAGACTGCATTGAAGTCTCCTACAATACAAACATTGTCCACTTGTTTCATTTCCAAGACTTTTTAAACTTCTAAATAGAAACTCTCTTGGTTTTGATTGGGTGCATAGATGTTAATAATGAGTAGTTCTTTACCATTACTCAAAGCTGTTATTGCTATGATTCTACCATCAGCAGAATTGTAAAGCGGTTTGGGATGTAAGAAGTCTTTTGCGTAAATTACTACCCCTCTCTTTTTTACACTGTCCGATGCTATAAATTCTGCGCCCAATTTTTTGCATTTTAGATATTTAGTATCTTGGTCCTTTATATGTGTTTTTTTGAAGGCAGATTAAATCAGCCTTTGATTTCTTTAGTTGATGAAAAATTCTATTTCTTTTTTGTGGCCCATTTAGGCCGTTTATGTTTAAAGATAAGATCTTGATTTTCTTACTTATCATAGTGTTTGCTCTTGTTTCTGATATTCTGGTTCCTAAATTGAAATCTAGTTTGGATCTGTGATTGAGTTCTTTCAACTGTTCTGCGTCCTTGCTTTTTAATTTCTTTTTCACTAGTTAGTTCTTTTCCTTCCTCTCTTTCTCCACTTGAATCGCGTTGTGCAGTTCCAGATTTGTCTTTCTGTTCTTCCGCACACTCTCCTTCCTCTTCTTCCTCTTCTTCTTCCTCCTCTTCTCCTCGCCACCCCAGATTTTCCCCTTCGTTTTCAAGGAAGTTTTCTAATTTGAAAATAGAGTTTATTCGTTGCCTTCTCCCTTTATATGAAAAGAGCACCCCTTCTGGTATCAGCCATCTGAAGGTGATTCCATTTTCCTTCAGATGGTCTGTTAATATATTGTAGTTGAACCTTTTTTCCCTGACTCTCCAGGGGACCTCTTTAAGTATTCTAATTTCCTTCTCATTTATGAATATCTCAATATCATAATGAGCTGCATGTGAATGAACAAACTGAAGCAAAACTGAGACAAAAGATAACGGGTATACCTATCTAAATTTATCCCTTCCCACAACTCTTCACAGGCCCCCCAACCTCTCAATATATCTAACCGCAAAGTGGCTGGCCTACATTATGTCAAATGAAAGCAGCAAAACCAGGATACCCACCTCCAAGTAAGACTTTTGACATAATTGGGGACTTCCAAGGTATGCAGAAAAATATGACTGCTAATGAACAAAGGGGAGAAAACTGGTTTAATGAAGACTATGGAGGATAACTAGGCGTGGAAAGCAGAAAGTGGTTGGGGAAAAGTTTGTCAAAAGGAGGCAGAGGAAAATAACCTGTTTCAGCCCTCCAAAGTTTAGAAAAGTCTGAAAGAGGAGTGGGATGGTATGTCCAAATGTTCTTGCTTTTCTGATTCCCGAGGCCCCAATTTTGTAAAATATACATTAGGTAAAGGTAAAGGTTCCCTTGCTCTAAAGCCAGTCGAATCCGACTCTAAGGTTGCGGTGCTCATCTCCTTTTCAAAGCCGAAGAGCCAGCACTGTCCGAAGACATTTCCGTGGTCATGTGGCCGGCATGACTAAACACCAAGGCGCATGGAACGCTGTTACCTTCCCACTGAAGTGGTACCTATTTATCTACTTGCAATTTCTTGCTTTCGAACTGCTAGGTTGGCACACCGCCAATAAAATATGCATTATTGGTATGCATATATTAAATCCCAACATAATCCATAAATATGTATCACAGATTTTTACTTATAGTAGAACCATGTTAAAAATACAATCAAATACATTCCAATCATGGTTTGAAAGTATATATAAGCAATATACTTTGTTACATTTTAGGTTAGTTTTATAGGCTTTAGTTATAGCTACAGTTCCTTTATTTCTGTGGTATGTCTTGACAGTTAATTTTTAGTAACTAGTAAGTACGGTGCTAAAAATCATAGTTCTTTTCATAAAACGTAAATTACAGTAGCTTGCATTCAGTGAGGAAAATAGTTTTAGAAGTACAGCTTCATAAATGATCTCTAAAAGACTGCACAATTGCCACACAGATACGCCTTATCTTCCAAATCTAAAGCTATTGTAGGTTATGTTATAGAACCATGAAGGCAGCTCTACAGCTTAAATGGTCCTGGTTTTTCAGTGTTCTGTTCTCCCCTAAGTCATGGGATATGTTGTAGACATCTGCAGAAGCCCCTCAA
>NW_015163633.1:599189-618374 GCF_001447785.1 Gekko japonicus | reverse complement strand
ATGCACAGAGACCACGAAGAAGATCAGAAGGCTCAGCAAGACCCAAGCATGCAGCACTACTGTAACAATTTAATTCTAATTCCATTACTGACAAGAACTTCAATGCGATATGACTATTCCATAGTAGTGGCATTAAACGTCTGAAAAACAAAAGGAACTTGAGGGTGCCGGACAACTTCCTGTTCATTTCAAAGGCCTTTATGCAAGAAGATCCCCTTGGCCAGGGAAATGGGACAGTCCATACTGGCTCATGAGCAATGTTCCCTCTAAGCTGTGGAGTCTTGTGAGCAAAAATTCTACTTTGTGAGCTACTGGCACTAAAGTTGTGAGCAGGTGACTTGGCTACTGCATAAATTAGTTTGTTCTGGAGCCCTCCTTCCTGAGCAAAGACAAGAATGTGTGAGCCGGAGGCTAAAAAACTGTGAGCTAGCTCACACTAACTCAGCTTAGAGGGAACACTGCTCATGAGATATGTTGTATTTCTAGTTTTAGCCCTTTCAAACAGATCATGGCTGGGGTGAGTGGTCAAATTGTACGCATTTCTAAACAGTTCTTGGGCTGTCCTCGTAAAATGGGTTGTGTCTTAAATTTAACTGTGGTTGAACTGATCTGTAGAAACAAAAGTTTCCAGATGGCATCTGTAGTGATTTTTGTAATTTACAGACACATCCTTATAGGAACATACAGGATGAGATTTAAAGAGGATCCCTGCTGGTTATCAGGGAGAAGTTGTAGGCAGTAGGAGCTGGAGAGCATTCAGGGAAACTACGAGAATACTTGTGTTCGTTTGGCAATGAACTATTACATTTACTTTTACTTTGGTGTCTCCCTCATAGGACGGAACCCGAACTACTCACAGCATCCAAAGGTTCATCTAGATCCTATGACAAGGCCATTGCACATTTTGACACTTCACATTGGCTGAGACATTTGCCCTCGTTCATGAATGCCTCGTGCAACCAGCAGCTCGTACACAGCTGGACAGAGCAAGCGCTTGCAGGGTGGGTCACAGAGAATATCCCAGTCCCTACCACTGATGAAGAAGGAAGGGGAGGCATTGGCCGTACCAGCAGGCAACAGGAGAGGGGCATGGAACTGCTGGAGACATGGCTGCAGCACAATGCAGGGACACAACTGAGCAGCTGGCAGAATCTGGAGCAGACAAAGAGATCAGTGGCTGGCACTGGGTTCTACTAAAGGTTTCTCTTGCTTGAAAGTCAGTCGAATCTGACTCTAGGGGGTGGTGCTCATCTCCGTTGCCAAGCCGAAGAGCCAGCGCTGCCTGAAGACTTCTCCGTGGTCATGTGGCCAGCATGACTAAACGCCAAGGTGCATGGAATGCTGTTACCTTCTTCCCACCGAAGCGGTACCTATTTATGTGCTTGCAATTTCTTGCTTCCGAACTGCTAGGCTGGTAGGAGCTGGGCCAGAGACGGGAGCTCACTCCATCACGTGGCACACTCGGGTCTTGAACTGCCCAACTACAGACTTTCCCATCCGCAGCTCAGCATCTTAACCTCTGAGCCACTCAATAACTGCACATGTAGATGGTGCTGCAGCAATGACTCTAGCAGCTTCATCACCACCTCCCAAAAACCCACCCATAAGGATGCAACTTCCCCTCTCAACAGTACTCAGTCGTGGGGACTGGGATAGCCCCTGAGACTCCGCCCTGCGAACCACGGCAAGCTGGGAGCAGCCAGCTCCATCCTAGCAGTCAGCCTCCACACACGGTCCTCCACAGTTCAGTTTGGGCCTTTTATTTTCTACAGCACAGAGAATCTAGCAGAGAACCCAATCTTAAGTTGAATGGAAGAGCACCTTCCCAAATTGTATTTTTTTTTGGGGGGGGGGGAGAAATTACAAGTGATGCACCAATTTTTTTGCAACAAAAGAAACTATTTATTTGGAATATGCATTACCAATACAAATCAGGAGACTGTAAAACCTACACCTTGTTAGTATTATTATAGAACAGAAAAAAAAGTTTCATTGGGAATCAAAAAGACACAGGCCATTGTCTTCCAAGGAGCAGAAAAGCTTAATGTAAAAGTCAGAATGAAGCCTTCCTAGGATTTATATTGGGAAGCTACTGGAAGTTTAAAAACAAAACAAAACAAAAACTAGACAAAGCAATGCGGAACAAAGCAGGGTGGTCTTTACAAGAAACAAAAGGGCTCGCAATAAGAACAAACAAACGCATGTTGTTATACATCTTTCGATAATAACAGTAATAATATTTTAAGAAGCGTTAGGGGAACGGAGGGGCCGATGCAAAGAGTGATGTGAAAACTGAACGGGATGGTTTTGCACGCTGAGGTCGTTGGCACAGGCCTCAAACCACCTTCCCAAAGTGAGCTCAAGTTTTGCAAATCCTTGCAGATGCCCTCACTTGAAGAAGGACACTAGCGATTCAAGTTACACCCCTTTCTTCCTTGCTGGAAGAAAATAAATGCCTGATCCTGCTTGTGGTTTGGTTATTTTGAATGCACAACCCAAAGAGCCAGCCACAAAAGAAATAAAGGAATGAAAGGCAGAGAGACCATATTTAATTAAATGTGGTTTAAGCCTAAATTGGACATGACTTTCTCCTTGTGATGTGGGGAATACCACCAAGACTCGTACCAATCTGAAGATCTGAAGAGGCCCCCTCATTATCATCCGACTGGTCAAAAGTAACCTTGAATCTACAGCTCAGTGACGCTCCGGTTATGGCAGGAAGACATATTGTGCCCTCCCAAGCCACCCCAGTTGTACAAATTTCATGGACCAGCACCATTTGGACTGTTCTGCTCTGTGGCTTTTGTCTGTTTTGTTAGAACATGACTTCTAGCCCCTACAAGGCAGAGTGCACCTATAGGTCTACCTAAGCTGGCTTTTAATTACAAAGCCAAAACCACTTCCTAATAGTGTGGAATAGACAGCCTTGCCAAGTCAACCTCATTATACGATAGACATCTATGGGGGATTTGGGCTGATCTAATGCCTTGTAGCTTTTAAAATTTGTAGAACAATGCCAATTCTTTTCCCTCCTTGCAAACCTTTTCAAGGAAAAAAACCCCAACACCCATGTTTTTAAGAGGAATGGAAAGATCCCTAGAACCCTCCAACTTCCATTTTTTCATACCTGTTTGCAACGGTTATTTCGCCACTCTGCCAGCTGCTGCTGCTTCGGTGTCACCGGGGGTCCCAGCCAACAGGGGATCACACACCACAGCATTAAACGTTTGGTTCTAACAGGACATCAGCGAGAACAAGCTTTGCCGCCGGTGCAAGGGGAGAGATGGAACCCAGCTCCATGGCTAAGGCGACACACTCTGCTTTGTTGCGCTGTGAGGATTTCAGGTCAGCACAGCCAAACAGGGAGAAGTTGGCTCTGGGCTTTTCTGCATCCTCATTTTCCCCGCGTGCACATTCCTGTTGCTTTGGGTGGTTGATTTGATCTTGCATCAGTTTATGTCTGGCATATCTCCCTGCAGATTTAAACTGTAGGTTTTTATGCCAGACATACAGTGATGTAATATTGAATTGACCACCAGAGGGAGCAAAACACTTGTGGAACAGGAAAAAAACAGCCACCTCAAAGCAACAGGAACACACAAGCCAGGAAAATGAGAATAGGTCAAAGTCTATCCTCAACTCAACAACAGGACACCTCCTTTGTGTTTGACCCTGCACGCAATTACCAGAAAGGGGGGGGTCTTTTTAGAGCACAACCCCCCCCATCCCACACAGGCTCCAATTTCAGCACTTTCTAAATGTAGTGGCTACCATCCTCAATGCCCCACAAATATCCATTTCTTCCTCAGAGACTTCTAAACAATGGTCTGGGGAATCATGGTAAGCAAAACAGGTTTGCAGCACACGCGGAGCTGCTGGCTCACACCAAAGAAAAAGGCGGGCTGAGTGGCTGCCTGCTGCTGGGGGGCTTGTTGCTGTGGTCATTAGCTAAAGGGCAGCTAGTAGATCCTGCTGCTCTTCAGAAGCTCCTGGCCTAGAGCATCCTGCTGAGGGAACTCAGAGGTGTTAAGGAAGGCGTACAGAGCGACATTTTCATCTCTGTGACGATCCACCTCGCCAGTGCGGCTGTGCCCTTAGGGCCTTCGACAGGCACGGGGAGTCCGTTCTGCTGAGCCTCAGGCTCCCACCAGCTGAAGATGCTCAGGTCGGTGGGTGAGCTGGAGTTTAGGGAATGTTTAGCGGTGTCAGGGATGAGGAGAAACGAACAAGCGCTATTTCCTTAGCTCTGCTGGGCTTCAGAGTGGCAAGGATGCCAAGTGGCATTGGACAGGAGTTCAGGGGAACAGTGGCTGGCGGTCTGGCCTCCCCACTCCCCAAGACTAGAGACTACTATGCCCTGTTCAGGCTGCAGTTTTCTTCACAAAAGCCACTCGGGCTGCTGTATTCTGGAGAGAAAATGGTAACCTTGGACACATAATAGCCCAAAGCGGTCCTCTTCAGTGAAAAAAATCTGAACGGGGGGGACGGACACAATTACGTACCCAGCACATTTCCCTCTTGCCTGCACTCCAGGGGGCTCGCGGCAGCACACACAGGTCCTTCCTGCTGTTTTATTCTCACAACTCTGTGAAGTAGGTTTGGCTGGTCCCACAATGGCCCCTAATGAGCTTCAAGTGGGGATTCAAATGGCAGGCATCGCCATTGCTGCTGCAGGTCCCTTTGAAGTATGGTGGCAACAGAGATGGCACATGGCATCTCCCAGAGACGGCCAGTCAAACAGTCTAACCACGACACACCACCTGAGCTCAAACTGTCCCCTGGTTAACTTGGCAAGAGTAGCATCAATCTATATATCTAATTCCCAAGGCGCCCCCTGTGTGTGGATATCTAAATCCATACATCGGGGGCACCTGGGGGGCAGGGAGATTTTCCTGCGCATGTGGGGCAATGCCCAGGTGTGCAGAAAAATCTGAAAACTGTAAAAAAATATAGGGGGGGATAATTAAATCCCCCCAAAAGTAAAAGAGCATCCCCTGCGCAAGTGCATGTAATGCTCTTAGAACGGCTTCGCCACTGCCACCACCAGAGAGGGGGAGGGGGAGAAGACTTGGCAGGCGGGCGGCTATAAGCTGATCAGCCCTTGCTGCTGCCTGGGTGGGGGGGAGAAAGTTTGGCAGGCGGGCCTTCAAGGCCTCGCCGCTGCTAGGGGAGGGGGGAAGCTTGGAGGGGCACAGGCCTTGTCGTGGGTGCCGGGGGACAGAGGAGAAGGCTCACCTGCGGCTGCTTCCTTCTCCTATGGAGCTTCTCCCCCCCCCGAGTATCGCGGGTCCCCCTTCTTCTGTACTATTTAGAACTTGCTAGCTGGTTGCATTATGACGTAGGGGGCTGAGACACTGGGCAAGCCCTACTGGCTTCTGCGAGAAAACAGTCTGCTTCCAAGAATATGCATCTCTAAGCGTGGTCTCTGCATGTGAGGAAGGGAGTGAAGGCTTAACCTTTTCACTGCCGCTCAGTTTTGCTAATCAAACCTAGGCTTCCCACGCTGCTGTCTGTGTTTTCAAAGGGGGGAAAATGCCCTATGAAACCCTATCTTTCCTACTTTAAAATGCTCACAAGGAGTCTCCCAGGTTTCAGGTTCTTTGTTCATTTTGCAATGCTGGTTTTTAGGCTTTTGCTGAAGCATTCTGTTGATGAGGGAATCAAATTTATTTTTAAACAACCAACTCATGCAAATACAGGGTTAAAAAACCTCCCTTTGAAATCTTTTCCTTTTTTCACATCACTTTGAACATACTGAAAAGGATGAGGGAGTGGGAAAGCAGGGAAGGGACTTTTTTCAAGGCCATAGTCTTGACAATAAAAATATATATTAAGGGCCCAATCCACAGAGAACTGCTGCTAGTCAAGCTGCATTAAAATGAACAGAGTGGCTCCCATTCAGTTTAGCGAGGCTTCTGTCAGCAAACGTCTTGGCAAACTGGGCCCTAAAATAAAAGCCCCTCTTCAAAAAATGCAAAACATTAAAAAAAACTCAACAATTTCTGGTTCTCAAAATTAGTAAACATAAATTATTAGGTGTCCCTATTATGCTCACTATCCCAACAATTTTTTAAAAAGTTTTACAAAATGAATTACTGTCACTTCTTTTTTAAACATTGTGTAACAGGAAATGAGTGTGCACAACTCTACACTTTTCTAGCATTCTTGAACTAATTCACAAATGCATGAAAATTTTAAAAAATGGAAACAAAAGAAGGGTGAATGCAGGTAGTTTGGTGTTAAAAACCATACAGGTGTATGAAGCGCCTTTTTGCCACAGAAAGGACAAGGTGGGGGACGGCCCGTCCTTGGATGCGTGCCACGAGGGTGACTTTTTAATTTTTTTATTATAAACACTATTAAATTCAGACTGCTTTTTTGGTTTTTTTCCCTTTATCTGAATATACAAGAACATTCATTATCAAATGTTCATTATCATCAATACTACAAAGAACAAGACACAAATTGCAAGAAACAATGGAAAATGTTAATAAAGCTGAAAGAATTGAATTTTTAAATTTTTTAGTTCTTTTTATGTTTTTTGTTTCTGCAGTTTTTAATTTTTTTTCGTTTTTGGTATCGAAGTCAGGTTTTTTTCTGGGCAGGGGGGAAAAAAGCATATGAGAAAAAGGCAACTCATAAGTCATCAAAAAATAACCAATATTCATCATTGTTACAATAAAAAATAGGAAATCTGGATAGGAGAAGAACCATTCCCCACTGTATGTACCACGAAGGAGTTAGTACCATACCAGGACAGACCAGAAAAGGAAGGTATATTGTTACAGGCAGATAAATGCAGTTCTGTCTATATATATTTTTAATGTGGTCTCTACTGCAAAGCAATTGACATTCTACAATGCAGATCTTTGCTTGAAATACAGTTAGCCTGATGAACAATACTCTGTGACCACAAATTTAAATTGGGATTGAGTAAGATACGTTTCCAGTGGATTGTGCCTCTTATTCATACATTATAGTTTAGGACACAAAGGCTAGTTTGATAGAGAAAAGATCACACAAGTAATGCAATCAACTGCAATTGCACTCATTATGCTTAATTACATTAAGACAGTAAATGAGCACACTCAGGCATTCACACATCCCTAGAGGTATCAACTACCACATGTGAAGAAGACACTGCAATGCTCTGGACTCCTTTCAACACAAGGGCATCCAGGTATCTCAGAAGATGTGGGCTAGATCAGTAGTCTTCAACACCTGGGCTGTGGGCCATTCACAAAGTGCCATTTCTTTGGCTCCTTCTTGGAAAGACCTGCTGTATACAAAGTAAGGCCACCATGTCTTTCTGGTTCTCTTTGCAGACATGCTGAGAAGCACAGCAGGACAGCAAATGGTGAAGACGTCTCCATGGCTCAGGCTCATGCCTCGGTCCTTCCTCTGTCCTGTTCCCAGGTTTTTTGATTGGCTGTCCACAGGTCTTAGACTTGACACTGGTGAGGTCATAGCTCTAGCTCCCCCTCTTCCTCTTGCATGACCCTGGTGTCACATGACTTCCTGTCACCTGCTTGCAGCTCAGTGGCTCCCAGGTCTGGAAAGGCGGAAGACTATTGGATTGGACTGACCAGTGGCCTGACTCTATACAAGGCAGGTTCAGGGGGCAGACCAGCCAGGTTCAGGTCCAGGAGCACCTGAGAGACCAAGAGGGAGCAGCTGACAAAGGGAGCGTTGACCTTTGAGAGCTCATTCTCCAAAACGTGTTTTGGTCTCTTCAGGTGCGACCAAGGTAGATGTTCAACACAAGGCCTTGTCATATGCTATCATGAAACATGAGGGACCTAAATATCGGTACAGAAGCAGCTGTGAAAAGAGCTTCGCATATCCTGAATGGCTACACAGCACTGATGCACGTCCTCTATGCCCCCCTCCCCCCCAACCCACGTTCTTCTCTGTGGGGAGCCCCCCGGCTGTCACGGAACAGTTGCCCTCATGGTGTCTCACTTCTCAAGAACTGAACTGGGCTTAGAAACCAAGGCACACTTCTGTTTGCCACAGGTAAGGAAGCCAACCAGGAGGGCTGAACTCTTTGCAAACAGATGGCGTGTCTCCAGGCCACACTCTCACTCAGTCGGGGCTGCCGACCACCTCCAGGTTCTGAACTCATAATAACCACTAATGTGCATTTGAATTCCCTCACGTCTTACACAGATTTGCACTGAAGGGGCATGTGGTGGGGGGAAATCCTCTTAAACTTCCCTGAATGAGATTATGATATGGAGGCTAAAGACGGTTAAGTTATAAACAATCAATATCAGGCAATCTTGACTGCATACCCACACACAGAAACCTTCAGGGCCACAACCTGACCCTTTGCTCTTTCAGGAGGACATGGATCTTCGGTGTGACTCTCGGAGCTTGGATGGAGCATCCCTTAACTCCTGTGAGCAGCCGTTTGTGCCTTTAAATAAAAAGGCCATGGCATAACACATAGCTAGGCTTGGTTTGCGTCCCTCCAGAAGTGTGAGAGAACACCTTGGACACATTTGTTTTACAATCCCCTTACCAGCATGAGTAGGGCTGGCCTAAGATGTCTGGGTGGCTGAGGTAGAAAATCTAAACGGCACCCCTTCACTTGTTAGTCAGCATGAGGTAAAATCCCGCGTCAACTTGTCCTGTCCAGCCCTCACTGAAATAAGCTCTCTGTTGCTATTCCAGGTTGCCGCTCTTAATAATGTGCAGAATTCACTGGCTGAGGCAGCCACCTCATCTTGCGTTCTGGCAGCGGAAGGGGGGCTGCCTCTGGGGAAAAAGCAATAATTTAATCCAGTATGCAAAGAATGCATTTCAGTATTCTTTTCCAATGGTCAAAACATCTTTCCTTAAGACCTGAACGGGATTAACCTCCTCAGAAGAGTTCCAAGATGGCGACGCCAAGCAAACATGCTTAAGATTACCCTCCGGTAATTTATCTGCATATTTGTTTTAATTGCTCTGAGTAGCTTCTAACTGTAAGACCTGAACGGTTTGTATAGGCCAAAGCCTATTCTCCTCATCTGGTCATTATTAAATCTTTGTGTGTGTGTGTGTGTGAAAAAACTTGGAAGAAACCTTGCAAGCGCACCTCTTCCCAAAAAGGATGGGTCAAAACTCTAATTTTTTTGCAAGACCAAGAAAACAATTAGATTTTTAGAAGTGAGGATCTACACAGAAATTGGTCAGCAGTATGCAGAACCACACAAGCCCAATCTCCTATTAGTTGTACCCCTGTGGTAAAATGCAGTGTGCATCTGTGAGACCTGGTTTGGTGTCCTTCATTTTTCAGGAGCTGGACTCTGTTTTTCTCCTCTTACCGATGCAACAACCCTTGGTACGAAGAACTGTAATCCATGCTGTATTTTGCCCTGTCTGCAGATTAACTGCGCAAGACCAGAACTAGATATCTTGATGAGAATATGGCAGCCTGAGATCTCCCGTATTTTAAAAATGAAAGTTTCTAGGCCTCACGATTGGGCACAATCACCTGGAAACACATCTGCCATGCCTAGAGGATGTTTGAAAATCTGACCATGACATAGTGCTTTGCACGCTCGCCGTCTCTCAGCCTCTTCTGAAGTTTACCTTTCCCCCCAATCTTGCCAGCTTTTCTATCCTTTTTATGATCCAACCTCAAAAACTATTTTCAAATGATTCCAAACATTTCCCCAAACTCTTTTAAAGACACAGATATCAGAACAATAAATAATTATGCAAAGGAAGCATACTATCCAAATGCACTGCATTCACATTATTTTATTCTAAGCACCAAATGGGCACTTCCTTGGTGCAAAAAGTATTCACAGGCCTAATTATGATATGGGGGGGGACTGTGGAACAGCAGCAGCCGCGAGAAGTGGCGGAAGACATGACTGGGGGGGGAGGGGCTTGATGCAAGGCAGAGAAAGATGGCAAGGAGTAGATCTGCTAGTATCCTCCTGGTCCTCTTGGCAACAGAGGCAAACGGCTGGGCATGCTGCGGACACACCTTGCAGAACCAGGATTGCATTTATCCAGCCTGTAACAGAGAACTTCCTGGAGGCAACTCACAAGGGTTCGAGATTTCAGTGGAACAGAGACCTGTCCTTGCGTGGAAGAGGCGGGGGAGTGGTGCTCCTCGGCCAGGGGGAGGGCTGAAGTGGCTCTTGCAAAGAGGTAGTGAGAACACCAGAGGAAGAGGAGGCGGCGAGAGGGCCCAGCAGAGATTGAAGCGACGTGAAGACTGGATCCTCAAAAGAAACACAGAATTCATGGAAGCGAACCAATACTTTGGGAAGTGTTTTGTTAGTTTGTTTCGTTTTGATGGTGGTGGTGGTGGAAGGTGGTGGTGGAAGGTGGCTTCTACCCAGAAAAGAAAGGGAAGAGAGTATAAAGAAGAGTCCGGATTGGCTGGAAAAAAAAGCATCCCAACAGAGAGAAGAGAAGGAGACTCTTGTGTTCGCCAACCGGTTCTGGATCCAGCCCGATGGCTTCAACAGCAGGAGAGAAAACCCCTCCCCTCTCGGCTCCCACCTCTGCCTGGAAGCAGGATGGGGGGGGGGGGGGAAAGAAATGCTGCATTGCTGGGAGATCAGTTGGAGGTATCAGAGTGGACGCTGCCAGGGCCTTCTGTGGGGGAAGTCACTGACGAGGGAGTCGTAGCATCTTGCCAACCTCCATTAGCCTAGGAGGGAACAAAAGAGAAAGGTGTCAGTCCCGTTGGGGGGAGGGGAGCCAACGGCGGCTTCACTCGCTTGCCTGTCCCAGCAAAGCTACGCTAGGGGAGGCTTATTGAAAAGTGGGAATTCAAGGAGCACCTTTGGAGGCTAATTTTAATACAACATAAACTCTTGTCCATTTCCAGGAAAGAGACTTAATGCTGAAACCATACACTGGGAAAGTTGGGAACAAATTAAATAAAACAACCACCCCAGGGCCTACTTTCAGGAACACGTAGAAGCTTAAAAGATAATGTAAAGGTACTAGATTGGATCTAGAGTAGTATCCCTGTCTTCCCCCCAATGGGATTTTCCTGCCTCTCCTCTCCTGTGGCAACCCAGGATGTTCCCCAAAACCCCATGAACAGGATTTGGGGGGCATTTTAGACTGGTGTAAAACCATACTTTGCAGTATTTATTCAAGCCACTGTCCCTAGAATGCAAACATGTCTGAAAATACATATGCAAAGATTATCCATATACAGCTCATCAGAAGTGAAAGCTCACACATTCCTTGGCACTAGGGTTGCTGGTGGGAGATTTACAGTTTGGGGGGGGGGGGTTGGCCCTCACTAGCAATGTTATGTTGCTGGTGAAGTATTAACATCACTTCCAGTGCAAATCATACATTTTAACCATAGAGTTCTGAGCAAACACTAGACTGTTGTACAATGCAATGACATCACTTCCAGGTCATGCATCGGCATGACACGACACCTATTCCCCAATCCCCCCCAGCATTTTCCCTCTACCACCCAGTGAAGCAGTAGGAGCCACAACTGGCAGGGAGCAGGAGATCTCCTACTAAAGCAGTTAGATTCAAGTTCCGTAGCACCTCAGATTTTGGGGGGTATAAGCTTCTGAAAGTCAAAGGTCCCTTCCTCAGATATCTATCGAAGCAGGAGGAGACTCAGCCGCCTTACTTGGTACCTAAACATGAAGGGATGCTCCCCCCCCCCCCATTTGGCTGCACGGCAAAAGCTGTTTCATACAACAAACATTATAAACACATCTCTGCAAGCCTTCCTTCCTCTGAAAGTGCAACTCCAGCAAAGAAACCCGATGACTCGGCTCCTTCACACTCTGTGTCCATCTCTTCCCCATCATCGCACAGCAAATACGCTCAACTTGCAAGACGCTTTTTTAAAAAGTAAAAACGTGGAAGATTATTTCACTCACAAACCAGGCATGCTCCACCTTTGGCAGGCCTTTAGGCCTATGGAAGTTCTTTGACTGTCCAGCAGAAAGAAGGCATTGTTACTGAAAGCTCCTTAGAGTCTCTTGACACATCAATGGCTGCTCTCAGATGGTACGAGGTCTGGCTAGGTCCAATATCCTGCGCTATGGCTTTGTGGGCCTCAACAACTTCCTGAGCCTGTGGTGTATGTATTGTATACATTACAATGGAGCAGTCTGTTGCCTCCTCTGATATTTATGTGAGCTGGTTTAGTCTCTTGGGGTGGAGTCCCTCTTCATTAGTTCTGCTTGTGAAGTAGAACTGTAGACCACATGAGCTTCCTGGTCCTTAAAGCAGTTGCTCCCATCCTTGTATCTCCTTGCTAATAAATGGATGTTGTTTTGAACACACCTGTCTCACCTGTGTGAATCTAATAGTAGGAACGTGAGTACCTATTCCTGATTTGCAAGGAAGTGGGAAGATCAGAGCCCTTGGGCAGTGTTCATGGTGACAACCCCCCCTGTAGGACAAACAGTGTCCAAATTGTCTGCAAGGAAAATTCAAATTTCTTTCTGGAGATCTAACAGCTAAGGCTGCAGGTAAAATGACATTATGTGGATCTATCCATCCATCCATCCATTGTAAAAAAAACATACATATATATGTGCTTCATTTATACCCTGCCTTTCTCTCCAATGAGGACCCAGAGTGACTTACATCCTCCTCCTCCTCCTCTCCTCGCAACTGTGTAAGATAGATAGACTGAGAGCATGTGACTGGCCCAAGGTCACCCAGCGAGCTCCTATGACTGAGTGGGGATTCGCAACGGGGTCTCAGAGGTCCTAGTCTGACACTCTAACCACCACACCATGCTGGCTGTCATTGCAAATGTGTCTGAGGTCTTCTGGTCATAGAGGCAGGCTGGGAGAAAATTACACAGGATAAAGAACTATAGGCAATCAGACTGGGGGAAGAAGAGAGGGAGAGAGGAGTGTTCCAGAATGAGAAAAATGATTCTTTCTTTCTTTCTTTCTTTCTTTCTTTCTTTCTTTCTTTCTTTCTTTCTTTCTTTCTTTCTTTCTTTCTTTCTGAAAAATGATTCTTAAGGCAAGGTTTCTCACACTAAAAATGTCTAGCATGAAAAAAATTGGACTTTTAAAAATTCCAGTGGAAAAACTGGGGGAATATAAACCCCCCCAACAGCCCTTCTATGAAATATTATCTATTGTTGACAGTAGGGGTATGTGCTCAGTATATACTGAGCCAAATAAATACCTTAAATTTAACTTATTGATATTTTTTCAGGTATTGATTCAGTCAAATACAGATTGAATACAGATAGAGAAATTACAAGACAATTCATATGGCAATAAAAGAGGCAATACAAAATGGAAAGTTTTGCAGGATAGAAAGGAAAGGGGGGGAATGAATGTTCCTAATTGGTACATATATTATCAAGCGGCCGCCCTAGTTTGGATAAAAGAATGGCTTATTTTGGAAAATACTGGGATCCTTGCACTGGAAGGACATGATTTGTACATGGGGTGGCACACATATATATGGTACGGAAAAGATAAAATCCATTTAAATTTTGGAAGACATTTGTTAAGAGGAGCACCGAATAAAGTCTGGAGTAATATAAAAGAGAAATTTTATAGGAAAATTCCAAGATGGGTCTCCCCCCTAGAAGCATTTATTAGCCCATAATTAATAACAATGAGTAAGAAAGAAGGCTAATGAAATATTATTTGGCTTTTATTTGGGCATGGCTATGAGATATTTAAAGAGACCACAGTCTCTTTAAATGCTTGCTTAGTTCACTTACAGAGTTTTGCTGTGACAGCACAACTTGCCAAGTGAACTCAGCAAGCATTTAAAGTTTAAATCCCTTCTCCATTATACCCTGTGAGGACAGTCCCCACAGGGTATAATGAAGCCAGATAAATTCGGGTATCCTGAATATTTACCAGAATCCCAATACAAAACTGATATTGGTATTTGGGAATATTGATATTTTCTGGGTCCAACAGACCTGAAGTGGAAACAAACAAACAAACAAAAAATTGCACATGCCTAGTTGATGGAGAAAAACTTGGTCTTGCAAAGAGTATCACTCATTCCAAACTGGGAGTATGAAATTGCCCAAGGGCTTGTCAATTTTTCCTGTGGAAAAACTGGGAAACTTGTGGGGAACATGGAAAATGCTGTATATGTAGAAATATACAACATTTTCAAGATTTTATTTTGTATACATGAAAATAATTTTAGAAACAATATGCTGTGTTTTATGATAACACATTATTGTAGAGGTGAGTGTTTTCAATATTATAAAGTTTACCTTATTATCCAAACATGCTGGTATGTCCTACTTACTGGAACTCTATGAGAGAGATTCTGTTCAAACATACTTTCTTCTGTTTACTACAGGATTTATTTTTTAGCTTCAGTTTTCACTTTATTCTGCCTCTCAGATGGAAAACTAGCCTGCTACCCGTGCTTCGCTACGGTATTTAAGTTCTGTAAATGTAGTTATAATACTGATGATGTGAAATTTGAAATGTGACATTTATTGTAGGAATTCCAATGGAGAAGATTGTAGTGTAAGAAATGAAGTGAGACATACGTACTTTTTTCTCTCTCTACTGAAGGACCTCTCTGTAGACCACATTGGTGGTTCTGCCCTCAGGTGCTGGGATCACCAGGCTGCTTGATGAGCTCACTCTGGAGCAGGCTACAGAGAACTGTCCATTTAAGAAGCAGTCGTCTGTTAAATCAGCTCCTGCTACCTTCCACGAAAGTGATGGTCTCTCTACTTGTGTTCCTGGATTGTTTTGCTCACATGGAGACTGTGTTGTTCTGAGCACCTCAGGGTGATCTTACCGGTACTTGGCCTGCGCAGCTCAGTGCACTGCAGGGGTACTATGTGCAAATGTCTTTGCCACATTCCTAAGTTGCCTCCTCCTTGTAGCGTTGGAGTATCTGGCTCGACGTTTGCCAGGAGCTTTCTTGGGGGCAGTAAGAGGTGAGAGGTGTGAGAGGAAGTTGGTGTGAGGGAGTGGTGATGTGATGGACATTTCTTCAGGTTCATGAGGGAGGCATGCACTGAAATGGCTCCTAGAAATGTCCTTTACTATCTCCCCATAAACATTCATACCCTGGCCCTGCTCCTACACCTGACAGACACCCGCCTGTCTGGTGTTGGGGGGGGGGACTATATTTAAAGGCATTGGAGAGGCTTGGCCAGCAGCAGTGCTAAAGCAATCCTGCTGAGCAAACCTCCCTGGTGGCTGTAAGCATCCCACCTCCTCTCCTACACCTGACAGGCAGTTGCCTGTCCAGTGTAGGATGGTGAGGGGGGAGGAGTATTAGTAGCCACTGTGGAGGCAACGCTGGCAGGATCACTAAGGCGTTACTGCTGGGGCAGGCTCCCTCGTGGCTTTTAAATTCCATAACTATGCCAAATGGTACATTATGAATGATGTATTTTATGTTGCTAAATCAGTAAAAGTCGTTCAGGTTTGATAAGAAATTAAGTATTGCATGTATTTCAATTTCCATTTCTGGGTTTTTTTTCTTCTTTTCCCATGACTTCTGGAAATTTTACATGTTTTGTCACACAATCAGCTCAGTCTGTGTTTGTGAAGTTACAAGTCTGTGTGGGTTGAAACAAAAATCTACATCAGCCCTAAGAGTCATTAGTGGACTTTAATTTAACTATTGTTGTTTATAGCCTGCCTTTCTTCCATTATGAAACTCAACCAGGCAGAGTTCCCAGGAATTCTCCAACTTGGGCACTGATCAGAGTCAGGATTCCTTATCTTCAGCCAAGTTACTGTATCATGTGCCTTTGAATCATCATGCCCGAGGACTGTGGTTTAAAATATAATACCAGGGTAAAAAAATGGTTTCAGAAAGCAAGCAAGTTCAAGACCTATAGTTCAAGACCTATCAGTATTATAAAAAGTAAACTCTGGGGCTAAAAGAAGAACTAATATTTATGTCTGTTAAGCATTATCAGCTTCAGTTATTTGGTCCTGAAACATATCTGCTTGTTTTTTTAAAAAAAGAAACCTAGAAAGAAAAGCCAGCCTTAATTTACTCTTTCATCACATTTAAGCACACAGGAGAAAGTGGTCTGAGCGGGAGGCTGAAATGCTGATTCCTGGCCTGGGTGTCAGTATGAATTTGTAATAATTTAGTTGGCTAATTAAAAATAATGGTTGAAGTGCCCATCCAGAACCAAAGTGAGTCCATTCAGAGGTGACCGTATTTCTACTTTCCAGGGGCCACACGACACGTGGTCCTGGGCGTCCCTGTTTGTATCCTCACAAGTATAACTGGGCTGCAAAAAAAAGGCAGCTGTGCAGGGCCTGAATCGGGGCCCCAGGGAGCACCAGGGAGAGGCGGGTTATCTTTTCAGACCGACCCTTCCCCCACTCAGAAATGTCGCCCCATCTATTCATTAAAGTCCTTCCAGTCCTCAAAAAATTCTCGATCTTCTTTATTATTAAGTTTTCTTGTAAGTTTATCCATTTCAGCCATAAAAAGAACTCTTTAAATCCAATGCCATTTATCCGGCACTCTGTCTTGTTTCCAAAATTGTGCGTACGTCATCCTGGCAGTAGCAATCAAATACCATAACAATGGGGACGTGAAAAGTAACTTGCTTTGTTTTGAAAGTTATTGAAAATGTAGTGACACGAAAAATAATATGTTCTGTTTTGATAGATATGGAAAACGAAGATAAGTAATTTGAAGCTGAAATATTAATTGATAAGGTTACCTAGATAAGTAGATATGAAAATGTAATAGTGAAGAATGTGTATAAAGTTTATAATAGATTATTCAAGAGGGGGGAGCATTGCGGGAGGCCACCAAAAAGGGAAGGAGTGGAGGAAAGGGATATATGGGGGGGGGGGGAGAAATGAAAGTATACAAGTGTAATGTTATTTGTTAATATATCCAAATAATAAAATTGTGTTAAAAAAAAAAAGAGAGAAATGTCGCCCCGTCTCCCTCCCCTGGGGCTGCTTGGAGCCTCAGTCGGAAAAGTTGGTGCATCACGCCTGTCTTCTTCCCCCGGCATGGGAAGGGGGGAGGATTTCTGATCCGAGACTTGGGGAAGGGAAGCATTACCGCCCTCCTTGCCTGCCTCCGAGACCCACATCTGAACACACTTGCTATCTGGCCCTAAATACCTCAGAGACCAAGTCTCCCCGCACTAGGTTTTAAGCTGCCAATATGTATACCCCAGACAAGTAGGGCTGACAATATTGTTTGCAAGGTACCTCTGCACACACACACTGCTCTGCACGCATGCCTTGTTTTGCCGCCTCTCCAGAAGATGCTCTTTCCGAGCTCTCCTGCTCTTCCACGCTCCTGACCACTACAAGAGGCGGCAATTACCGCAGATTATCAGTCCCGACAATGACAAGCCGCGTAAAGAGAGACACTGAGCCAACTCCGCCGCCCGGAGACTGGCATATTCAAGTACACTCAGGACATTAATAGCAATTTACGTGCCATCACGGAGGGAAAGCCACAATGGCCCTGTTGGCAGCCTCTTATTTTGAAGCCTGTTATTTGTGGGACTTACAAGCTATAATCACAACAGAAACTTTCAAAACCCTTATCTTCCGTGACACACCAAATCTATTTCAGAACTGTAATTGCTATGTCACTGGAGAGTTTGCTGCTTAATGCACTCAAATGACATCTAGTGTTTGCAGGGTCATTACAGGGAACGGAAAATGGGGAGGGCGGGTGATGGGGGGGGAGGGATTGGAAGGGGCTTCTTTGGAACAGCTTCTATTGTGCACTCAACTTATTTTTAGAAGGGGCTTTATTGCAGACACCCAATTAAATGAGAAAGAAGAGGGGGGGTGAAGATAATCTTTTATACAACACAGACGTCTTTACCCCCTGCCTCTTCTTCCAAAGATACTTAGGGAATTTAGGGAGCCCCCACTTTATCCATGCTTGGTAATCTCCATTTGCCTTGAAGGCGAGTAGGGTAACCCTAGACGAAGCTGCCTTACACGGAATCAGGCCATCGGCCCACTAGGTTCAGTACTGCCTACTCAGACCGGCACGTCCTCACCTACCTGCCTGCTCCTCTTCACGGAAGAGGCCAGGGACTGAACCTGGGGACTTCTGCATGCCAAACGGAGGAGGCTCTTCCACTGAGCCCCAGACTGCAAGGGGTGGGATGCCACTCTGAGGCTTCCCTTACTGTGACTGGAGAAAAAGCTCCCTGATTACCCTTAAAATAAGGCCCATCTCCAGGACACAGAGGGACGGTGGGATTCCATCTTGCTCCGAGAGCACCTCGTGAACACACGGATGCCAGAGCAGAGGAGCTCTGCCGGATCCTGGCCATCTGTGATTCAATCCTGCCTTTTTGGTACCTCAAGGCTGAGGGGGTGCTGCAGGTCAGAGATCAGATCTGATGGGTGACAGAAGCACACGAGGAAGTTGGCAAGTCCCAGAAAGTCACCTCGACCCCGAGTCTGCTGCCAGTGGTAAGAGCTGGAAGGCGACCTCTTGAAGAGCGAGGGATTCAAAGACCACACAGTCCTTGAGTGAGGCAGACTGGATGGGTGTCAGCTAGGCTGCCATGGAGGTTGGGGAGTTCATTCTGTGTCTAGTTAATTGCTATTGCATTCCAATCCCTGCTGTTATGCCTTTGCTGAAACGCTTATCTCTACAGATGTGCAGGAGGAGGTTGTGTTGTCTGGAGGGCTCCTATGTACCGTGAGAGACTCCAGGTTCTCAGCTTTAGCCACCTAACGGTTGCCTGACTTATCCCGTGCGCGGGAGGGTGCCTAATTGGCCAATGCCATGGGGTGTGTGTGTGTGCATGCGAATACCCTATATCCTATTTGGTTCTATTGAGTGCCGCCATTCCTAACAGTGCCTGTGTTACTGCATCTACAGCTTTGCAATAAAAGTATAACCGTTCCTAAGTGCGCGTACTTCGTTGTTAGCTGTGGGTTCTGACAATGGGGAGGAGGAGGCCTCTTCTCACCAGTGACGGTTGTGTCAGGAAGCGTCTTCTGTTTCAGAGTCAACATTTGAGTCTTGACTGGCAAGTTCATCCACACAGCTTCCCTGGGATGTCGTGTTTCTTGTTTGGAGGACTGTTTGCTACTACGAAACGGGCAGTGGGTTGAAGACGGCCAGGAAGGACACTGGATGAAAGAGGGCTGCGAGTGTCAGACTCGGGCATCTGACCAACTGTACCTGTTGCATCTCTACCCGGTCCATTTATGCTTTCTGTATCCCGCTTGCTCCCTGCACCCAACCCTGTGTTTTCCC
>NW_015163633.1:592262-599154 GCF_001447785.1 Gekko japonicus | reverse complement strand
CGGTGGTGGTGGTGGGGGTGAGTGAGTGCCTGTCGGGATTCAGGGAGGCTGGCTGCAGAAACTCTTCCATGGGGCCTCAAAGACATCTCTCACGTGGGACGTGTCCTCGAAGCAGAGTCGCCTTTCTCTGAATCTGAGAGGAAAGGATCTCAAAGACACTGGAAGTCTGAGGAGATCTGGTAGCTTGAGGATGGTTTATGGGTGCTGGAAAGGGCCGTGAAGTCTCAGCCTACTTATGGCAGGGTTTTCAAGGCAAGAGGTGGGCAGAGGTGGGTTTGGCCACTGCCTGGCTCTGCGTTGCAACCCTGGGCTTCCTGGGTGGTCTCCTGTCCAAGCAGCAACCAGGGCCGATCCTGCGTAGCCTCTGAGATCTGATGAGATCGGGCTGGCCTGGCCCATCCATGTCAGGGCAATGATTCATTAGATTCTGAATATTACTTGGCAGATAATCCTGGAGCGGACTCTGAAGCCACTGAGCCTGTGTGTTCAGAACCAGGAGTTCTGGAAGCCAAGGTCCTCGGAACAGATGACGAAGCTTTTAAGGGAGTGCAGGTGCAGACACCAGATTTTATAACTGCATTAGTTATTTATAACTATTTTTTAATAACTGCATTAGTTATTGAAGCCAAAGACAACTGAAGATGGAAGGGGGGGCTATTACAAGGTCCGTCATGGAAACAGACAGGGAGGCAGGATGGAATTGTCTGTCAGACCATTTCTGCACAAGTGCAAACCTCCGCATCGGCATTCTTAAATGATCTCAGTTTGTAAAACTTTCTGCACAACGTTTTGCCTCCCCAGGAGGAGATCTGAATTTATTGCTCCATGATCCCACATTTTCCAAATCCACTTTTTCTGTGATTCCCCCCCCGCCCCCCCCTTCAGAGCTGAACTCGCAGTTTTCCAGTGAGGAATTCCTGATCTATTTATTTATTTATTTACTCAATTTTTTACCTGGCCCTCCCAGCCAAGGCTGGCTTAGGGTGGCTTACATAAAATCAGCATATATATGCAATTAAAAAAAATTAAAACATTTAAACCAAGCTACAACTAATTAACAATAACACAATAAGAGCTAATTTGTTGTTGTTGTAACTGAGTCAACAATGGCTACTATATACGTTCTTTCTTCCCACAATTGGCTCCTAGATCTATTTAGGGTATCTTCCAGGTGGTTGGCACAAGCTGATATTATACATTCCAGAGACAACAGGGCTTCCTATCTTTTGATAACTAGTTGTTAGTAAAGTTCAATGGTGGTTAATGGCGGCTCCATAAGCCTGGTGGAAGAGCTCCGTTTTGCAGGTCCTGCGGAACCGTAAGAGGTCCTGCAGGGCCCTGATCTCCTCTGGGAGCTCATTCCACCGGGCCAGAACTGCCACTGAAAATGCCCTGGTCCTGGTTGCTGACACGCGGGGGGGGGGGGGGGCGTCGGCTCTGAGTCACTGAACGCAGTGCTCTCTGGGGAACATGTGGGGAAAGGCGGACTGGTCCCTCAGATATGTAGGCCCCTGACCATAAAGGGCTTTAAAGTAAGAACCAGAACCTTGAAACGAATTCGGTATGCTATCGGCAGCCAGTGCAATGCCTTTAGCACCGGCTGGATGTGCTACCAAATCGGGAGCCCCATCAACAGCCTGGCTGCAGCATTTTGCACCAGCTGCCGCTTCCAGATTTGAGACAAGGGCAGCCCCATGTAGAGAGCACTGCAGTAGTCCAATTTCGAGGTGACCATTGCAAGGATCACTGTTGCCAAGTTGTTGCGTTCGAGGAAGGGAACTGCTTGATTAATCGAAGATAGAATCATAGAATGTTAGAGTAGGGGGATTTAAAAAAGAAAAGAAAAGAATGTTAGAGTTGGAGGGGACCTTGCAGGTCATCCAGTCCAACCCCCTGCGCTCTGCAGGAGCATAGCCGAAAGAGAGCCCTGCAACATACCTGAAAGATGGTCGTCCAGCCTCCGCTTGAAAATGTCCAGCGAAGGAGCATCCACCACCTCCTGAGGCAGAGGATAAAAGGCTGAAATGGCCACCATTAAGGAGGCATCCAGGAGCACTCCCAGACTCCTAACCTCCGGCGCTGGCACCAAAGGCGCCCCGTCAAAGGTTGGAAGCGGGATCCCTACCCCCGGACTGCCCCGGCTCAGGCAAAGGACCTCCGTCTTTGTTGGATTCAGTTTCAGCCAGTTCAGCCTAAGCCAAACAGCCACGGCTTGTAATGCCCGGTCTAGGTCTTCTGGTTTGGAGGCAGACGGATTACCCAATAACAGATGGGTGTCATCCGCATACTGGTGACATCCCAGCCCATGCCTCTGGGCAATCTGGGCAAGGGGGCGCATATAGATGTCAAAGAGCATTGGGGACAACACTGCCCCTTGAGGCACTCCACATTCTAGTGGGAGCCTTTGGGATAGTAGGCCCCCTAGTGCCACCCTTTGTCCCCGACCTTGGAGAAAAGAGACAAGCCACTGTAAGGCCAGCCCCTGAACCCAGCTGTCGGCGAGGCGGTGGATCAGTAGCTGATGGTCGACCATGTCGAATGCTGCCGACAGGTCTAACACCAACAGCACTGCCGATTCACGCCGATCCAGATGCCTTCGGAGGTCATCTCTGAGGGCCTCCAGTGCCATTTCCATCCCATGTCCGGGGTGAAAGCCGGACTGGAAGGGGTCTAAAATGGAAGTGTCATCCAAGAAGCCCTGTAACTGGATGGCCACAGCCCTCTCTGTTATCATGCCCAAATAGGACAAGTTAGAAACCGGTTGATAACTTGCCAATTCAGCCGTGTCCAAGGATGGCTTTTTCAAGAGAGGGCGGACCACTGCTTCCTTAAGTCCCCCTAGGAACTGCCCCTCCAAGAGGGACTTATTGACAATCTCCCATAGGGCACCTCGAAACCCCTCGTGGCCAGTTTTAGTTAGCCACGAAGGGCACGGATCACGGGAGCAAGTGGTAGGGTGTACAGTGAAGAGCAACGTGTCAACTTTCTCTAGGCTGAGCAGGCCAAAGTGATCCATAACCTGACCAGAAGACGTGCATGGAGCCTTGAGTTCACTCACTGTATCAACTGTTGTGGGGAGATCTCGGCAGAGCGTCAAGACTTTATCTGCAAAATAGCTCACAAAAGCCTCACAGCCAATATCCAATTCCCTAGCAGTTGGTTTACTTTGTGGCAGAGCAGTAATAGACCGAGTCGTTCTAAATAACTGGGCTGGGCGTGAGCTTGCAGATGCAATCGCGGCCGCATAATAGTCTCATCGCTTAGCGGCTTTGACTGCCATCTCATAGGATCTCATAAACGTCCAATAGGATGTTCTTGTAGCTTCATTGTGGGCACGATGCCACTGTCTCTCTAGCTGTCTTCGCCCTCGCTTCATCAGCCGCAACTCCTGGGTAAACCATAGAGCGAGTTTAGAGCGAGGGCGCAGAGGGCATTGGGGGGTGATCTCGTCGATAGCTGTCGAGAGTCGGTTGTGCCAATCCTCCATAAGTTCATCCAGCGAGCCACCAGGGGGGCTTTGAATCCTGGAGAGCCATCTGAAGCCGCATAGGGTCCATTTGGCTCCACGGGTAAGACAAAATAGGCTTGCCGCCCAAACAGGGTTTGAGTGAAACATTCAGATGGGCCTTCAAGGCAAGGTGGTCCGACCATGGTACTGCCAAAGCAGCAATCCGGTCCACTGTAACCCCCGTTGCAAAAATCAAATCAAGCGTGTGTCCAGCCTGGTGAGTGGGAGTCGTCACAAATTGAGAGTGTCCCGGTGCCGCCGTGGACGACACCAGGTCCGTTGCCTGAGTAGAGGCCCCATCATCGGCATGGAATTGAAATCACCCAGGACTATCAGTCTAGGGGGTTCCAATGCCCAGCCTGATATAGCCTCCACCAGGGACGGTAGGCTATCGGCCAGTGTGTTGGGCGGGCAGTACACCAACCAAATCGCCACACTCTCCCTGGCTTCCCTGACCAAGCCAGCAAACTCTATGCCTGTGAGATCCTTGGCAGCGGGAGCGCCCTGAAGGAGTAAGCCAAATTTGGCTTCCTGCAGCCTTTTTGTGTCGTCAGTGTTGCATGTTCAGCCTGCCCTCCCCCCGCCCCCCTCAGGCTGTCCCCCGAGCAATCTGCTATTTTTTTTTAAAGCTTAATGTTGATTATGTTACGGCACCATTTTTTAAAATTATAATATAGCAACGCTATAACGTTGGGTTTCATGTAGCCTTCTTCGTGCAAATACCCATCCATGAAGTTCCTTTCCTTTTTCTTTTTGATGGGTAGGTTTTGTCACCTTGCGCTTGTATTATTTCTATGATTCTATGATTCATTCTCTCTCCACGTCTCTTCCCCTATAGCTCCCGGTGTTTTTTCAATAACAATTCCATCTTTTAAAAATCTAAAAATAATGGAATTATATAATTAATTCAATAATCACGGAAACTCAACATGTGCAGTGTTTCCATTTAGCGTGCTTTACTGAATAACACTGTTATGAATTGGTGTATCCAGTTCGATGATCACGAATGGAGTACTGTTTTCATTAGGACTCTGTGGGAATCCTCACTGGCCATTTTCTTAGTTGGCAACTAGAAGAGGAAGCAGGGTTGGATTGATACCCCACCCTTCACTCGGAGTCTCAGAGTGGCTTACAATCTCCTTCGCTTCCCCTCCCCACAACAGGCACCTTGTGAGGTAGGTGGGGCTGAGAGAGCTCTGAGAGAACTGCCCTGGAGAGAACAGCTCTGAGAACTGTGACTAACTCAAGGTCACCCAGCTAGCTGCATGTGGAGGAGGAGGGGGGAATCAAACCCGGTTCTCCCAAATTAGAGTCCGCCGCTCTTAACCACTACACCAAATTGGCTCTAAGGAGGAGCAAGGGACCTTTGAAAGGGCAGCGGCCATGCAGTCCCCCACAATACATCCATCCTTTTAAAAAACAATATTATGATGTTATAATGCTACTGCACATGTGCACAAAAAGGAGTTTCCACTGCTGACGAAGCACATGATGAAACGGCCGCATAAGCCCTTTTCAAAGGAAGTCTGAAACCCACGGGGAGGGCCAGATCCAAGTCTAAGAAAAAAAATTCCCGGAACTAAATGCCCTTTTGCAAAGTTGGGAGCACCAGCTGGGGATTCAACATCAGCAAGACTGAGGTGTGGAAAAGGTCTCAGCCAAAGGAATATAAATATATAAAATAAATAAAAATGAAGCTACCTTTTACCGAGTCAGACTGTGGAGCCACACAGCCCCCAGTACTTCCTGTCCCTGAACTTCTGGACGTGAGTGACACAACCTGGGCTGGGAACCAGTCACAAGACGCCGGGAGCTCCCAAGCCAAGCATTCCCCTATGACAGAGGGCGCTGTTTCTGAAAGGGTGTTCCCCCCAAGACACAGAGGTGGGCTCTCCTTCAGCACCTCCCTCCTCCTTCAAGAAGGTGGAGGAAAGCCAAGACTGGCCTGCTATTCCGGGGAAGAAGAGAACTAATCCACAGGTGCCATGTTGCAGACCCCTGGTCTACTCTGAACACCAGCAGCTCTCCAAGACTGCGGCAGGGTTCTTTCCCAGAGGAGGACAACACAGGTCCTAGGACAGCTTAAACGAAGCACTTCCCCCAAATGCAAACACCCCTGACCTCAATCTAACAGCTAAATGGTTTGGAGTAGGGGGAAAAAAGAGGCCAGAGGAAATGGAAATAACAAACAGACACAAAATCTATTTAACAGCAAAAAAGCAAACAGCCCTCGCACGGCATAATGAATCCCACACACGCATCAAAGGGACAGTGCCTTCTGCAGGCAGCCACCTGCTAAGTAAATGTTCACAGATCTATACAAATCAATCACATCACATCATAGCTTTAAGTGAACACAGCGAGGGTTTAAGTAAGATCGGTGATATACAGTTTTGGACTCACATCTGTCTAAGACTGCATCAGAAGCAACACTTCCTGTATCAGAGCAGGAACATGTCCCCAATCCTGGCAACTGGAGCCCCGAAGCAGGGAAGGGGGGCTCTGAAGCCCCTTCACTTCCACGGAGGACAATACAAAGGGACTCTCCTTTTAGACTGATTCTTATTTAGTTAAGGGCGCTGGAGTCAAAGGGGTCAAATGACCTGACTTGGAAACTGCCATGATTTCGTCTCTCTTCCAAGCACAAAAGCAAATAAAAACCCCAGCACATAGATCTGAACCTGGTCATGTGGCATCTATGCAGCAAACAGGGGCCTGACTGGGTGCGGCCCCTCGCACGAAGACATTCGCTTCAATCAGTGCTCCTAGTGTACGTTAAGCCTCCCCCCTCTTCCTCTATATCGCTTCTCAACACCCACCTTTTAGCGTGCTCCCTGGTTTAACCCTCGTACCCTTATCCTTCTGAAATGCGTCTGTGCAACTGAACTGAAGGCATGTTCACCACATTTAGCTTTGCCTCCTTTCCCTCACCCTGTCAATGTAACCAGTGTCTAGATTTTATGCTCCTCGGGGCAGGGATCTTAATGCACTTCAATAGCATCATCAGCACTGTGCCGGGGGCGCCTGTTTGTGTGAGCTTCTTCCCCATTCATTTCAATGGAAGGACCCATCTCTTGGTGGTCACTACTAGTAGCCACAGTTAGCAATAGTCCTAATCAAAGCTACAGCCGTAAGAGAACTGGACGACTGATAGAACAGTACTGATACAAAGTTGTTCAGGGTGGTGAAAACCAGGGAGGATTGTGAGGCACTCCAAAGGGATCTGTCGAGGATGGGCGAGTGGGCATCAACGTGGCAAATGGGGTTCAATGTGGCCAAGTGCAAGGTGATGCACATTGGAGCCAAAAATCCTAACTATAAATACACGTTGATGGGGTCTGAACTGGCAGAGACTGACCAAGAGAGAGATCTTGGAGTTGTAGT
>NW_015163633.1:541112-591779 GCF_001447785.1 Gekko japonicus | reverse complement strand
GGGTCAACAGTGGGAGGGCTTCTGGTGTCCTGGCCCCACTGATGGACCTCCTGATGGCACCTGGTATTTCTGGCCACTGTGTGATACAGAGTGCTGGGCTGGAGGGACCATTGGCCTGATCCAACATTGGCTTCCCTTATGTTCTTATGACTAGGATCTGAGAAACCCAGGTTCGAATCCCCACCCTACCAGGGGAGTGTGCTGGGCGACCTTGGGCCCCTCTCAGCCTAACCTACCTTGCAGGGTTGTTCTGAGGATAAAACGGAGGAAAGGGGAACAGTGTATGCCACTTTGGGTCCCCACTTGGGAGAAATGAAGTAGCAGTAGTAGAAGTAGAATAATAATAGATGGCAGAGTCCCTGCCAATTACAGGGCTGCGGCAGGGGAGAGAAATCACTGAGACTGTTTGCACACCAGCCTGGTAACTATGAATTACCTCTATCGTGTAGCTAGAGCTAAACAAGCTATAGATATCTTTTGTTTCGTATCTTTTGCTAGTCTCATGTTATATGCATGCTCGTGCACTGAATAAAGGTAATATATAATCAATATTATCTGGACCTGTTTCCTCTGTTGCAACCTGATCTCTAAGACTGAATCTTGTGCCTAAAGCCGTTCACCTAAGGAGGCTGCCACTGTGGTACTTAATTGTTTGCAGCCCTGGTGCAGAGCTGGTCAAGTGGGTCAGTCCCATAAAGCAAGAAGAAGTTTGGGATCTCTGCTCCTGAGCTGTGGCGTGGGACTGGTTAACGAGAGATCCTGGTGGCAGACTACCGATAAGGCCTGGAGAGTGTACAGACATTCTCCTGGCGTTTGTTTAATTGTTCCTGAACGCTTGGTTTCTCTCCCCATCCCTGGACTGGGGTGAGGGGGAGAAACCATGACAGCAGGGTCTGAGGAGGACGGCCAGGCTACTTCCCAGTGTGAGAGAAACCTGACCCGGTCTCTTGGAGCTCCTCCTGGATGCTGGGCGAGGCTCCTGGAGGGCCCCGCGATGCTGCCTACTGGGGTTGGTTCCAGGACCTCAGCTTCTTCCTCATCGGAGTCACTGGCTCTTTTGCCCAGTAAAGGGGAGCCCGTGTCCTAGCCTGTGAAAACAACGTACAGAGAGGGCGGAGTCTTGTGTAATGGGATACGGAGAGGGCGGAGTCTTGTGTCAAGGGATGAATATGATCACCGTTCCTTGACTGCGAAGCCTCTAATGCTGGCAAGACTCAATGTGGAGGTCCACTGATAACTTATATCATCTTTTTTGCATGCTTATCCTGTAGCCTTACCATGGGGGGGGGTTGGGGGGGGGCATCTGCCACTGAGTAGATTTTCTGTCTTGTCTTTTCTGATCTCCCCTTGGAAAACCTATCAGGACGTCACTCTTGGAAACTGGCTGCACTGCTGACGCTGCTCTGTGTTAGGAAGGGGTTCCTGGCATCTAATTTAAAGGTACCTTGCTGCGGTTTAAGTTAATTGTTTCTTGTGGAATGAAGGACAGCTTGCCCTCCTTCCTAATGCCCCGCCGCCTTTCTCCTAATCATCCTTTTCAAATCAGACCTTCCTTCTCTCTTCCAGAATAACTTGGTCAGAATGGCATGAAGGCAAAAGCAAATTACATAGTGTCCTTTTCAATACTGCTGCTGATTCCCATTTTGCAGATTCTCTTTTCTTAATTAGCCAGCTCCAGCTCTGCACCTGGTGTGCCCACGTGTGGCAATTCCACGGCCCATTCAGGCTTCTGCCTCTCCTTCCCTTCTGTGCCTCCTTCCTTTGAAAGCGAATCCCTGTGCGCTGCAGCTTAACCCTGAATACCGCTGTTTTCATATGTGTATATGTGTGTGAATGTATTCAGATGCAGGGAGCGGAGCTTCGTCTTGAGGAAGGGGAGGTAGGGAGGAAGGATTAATGTGTACCGAAGTATCATCTCTTATCACAATCAGCCTCCGATTCATTTACTCCTCAGTATTAAAGAGCCAGGAATGGAAATGAATTCGGCTACTGGAGATTAATGTGGAGCGATGGGCTCTTTCATGTGGCATTTTTCGAGCCCGGTTTTTGCAAGGGGTTTATATAATCAGACATAATTGCCGGCACATGTTCAGTTGCATTTACTTCAGAGCGCTTTGCTGTCTCTGCCTGCTGACGTCAGGGCTGGGTGCGAAGTGTGGGAGCTCAGAGGCCTCTACTGAAATCAGATGAAGCCTGCTCGGAAAGCCGACAACAAAGACCTACAGCCAAGCTCCGTGACCTGCCCACCCTTTCTTGTCACTCAACAGGGGCTTCACAAGGAGTCACTTCTTGCAATGGAAAACACTCAAATTACGTACTTATTTATTTCATTAGATTTTTAGACCACCCTCCCTCTGCCAGGGCAGGGCTCAGGGCGGTGTACAACATAGTCAATTCATAACGTGTATGGTTTAAAATGATAAAAACACACTGATTCACCGAAAAAGACGGTGCTAGAGAATTCCAGTAGTGCCACTGCTGCACGAAGTGTCCTCTTGTTTTGGAAACAGAACCCAAGTGTATCATGAGACACTGCACCAATGCCGCCATTTTTCCCATGGCACTGGGGCTGGAGATTAAGTCTCCGGTGCCCAGTTGCCCCTCCGAGCACGTTTGCGGGGTGCACTGGGGAGAGCCAGTCTACACATCGAAGCAGGACGAAGCAGCAGGAGGCCACCCCAGGGTTCTCTCACCATGGGGCTCATGGCCACACGTTGTACCCAAGCCCTGCCCTGGAAACCCGGAAGCTTTTTTCTCACTGGTGGCAGCCAGACACTGGTGTGAACACTGAATCCTCCACCTCCATAATGCTACGGAAGGCTTTCTGGTGCACTATTGACACAAGCCTTCACCCTACGCCCGCGAGGAGCAGCCAAACTGGCTATTCAAGTGCCATTTGCCTGCCTCAGCTCTGTTTGTGTACAGCTTTCAATCAAATTCATCTTTTATAATTGAGCTGAAGACCTTTGATCATAGAAGCTAATAAATATAAGTAAGTTCAATCAAATGAAGCATGTTGAGGGGGGGGGGAGCAGAATCCCCCCCCCCAACACTTCTTGTATCAGAGCAGGGAGGGGAGGAAAGCACCCAAAGTGAAGGAGCACAGGGAAGTCAGAGGAAGACGTGTTCAGCTCTTTCCCCTAGTTTGTGCTCCTGGATGTTGAAATAAGACCTCACCACCTCCTGCTTTAGAAGAGAACCACCCACATGGCTGCCCCGTCATCGCCAGACATTCACTTAGACTGCCGCCTTCTGCGTAATGTGCCCAATGGCTCTTAGTTAACCTGCATTGCCCATCGTGGTCCCCACCAACACAAAATCCCCAAGCCTCTCACACAGGCGATCTTACCCGACCCATGGCCATGTAAGTTTGGAATGCACCTGGGTCATCTAAAGGCATGGCTTTCACGGGCTATAATTTTTGCATTACAACCAAAAAAGAAAAAAAGGGAAGCGAGCGAGCGAGATGAGATCTTAGCAAGCAGTTTTAATGCTTTCCCTCACTTCACATCTTACCCGTGGTACTCTTATTTCAAACTGACATGAGCTCATGGAGAATGCCTGGCAGGGCCAGTGGCGGCATGCGGTACATTCCCCACAGAGAAAAGTCCTGCTTTGCTCAGCACTCCAGCGAGCGACAAGGGCCACGGAAATCCTGAAGGTCACAGTTGGAGTAGGTGGGAGGGAAGCTTCTCGTGTCTGCACGGACCCCTTCGTAACCACCCCAAAGGGCCCCCCTTGTGGCCAAGGTGGGTCCGCAAGGACAGCCGAGGCTTTCGAGCCGTGTGGTTCTGTGCTTGCAGGTGGGTCTCCCTCCGACCTCCAAAGAGGCCAAGGGGAGCCCCCGGATGCCGTGAGTGGCAGAGCCTCCTTTTCCAGGCTGCCCTCCTGTCCCAGCTTGCTGTCACGGCCGCTGAGAGGGCGGATGATTGATCTGAGAAATGAAGTTGGATTGCTGTCCCGAATCCACACTCGGCTCTCCTTGTGTCTGTCTGATCGATTTCGCTCTGTGCGACACAGCTTGTCGCTATGCATTTTCATGCCAGTCAGGAGCCGCCAGCGCAACTTAGAACAAGGAGAAGATGTTCCCTCCCTCCCTCCGTCCCCACCCCTCCTTTTTGTTATGTTTCTATAATAATAAATGGTAACAACAACAATAAACAACAACATGAACAATAATAAATGATAAAACGACAACCACAACCACAACCGTGTCATTTTGGGCTTCTGACCCCGACTGGCGCGGGGCCCCACAATGTTTTTAGCTGGCGTACACAGTGGTGAGAGGGACCCCAGTGACTGGCCTTCTCGTTGGAGCTATCAAGGGTCCTTGTGGTGACATCCCCGACTGCTCCTGTACTAGGTGTCACCTGTTTAGCAGCTCCTCTCAGCAGAACGCGAGTGGCCGCAGGTGCCTTGCGAATGCTGATTGGGTCTGACAGCCCTAGACGCCAGCTGCCTGCACAAGTCCTGCCCAGTCGCCACTTTTCCCCCCTTCCTTTTGCAGATAGAACTCTGCCGTTGGCGTGACCGATACAGAAGCAATAAACTAGGTGACCGTAAAGCTAAGACAAGTCGTACTAAGTGGCATTCTGAGCCCTATGGCTTTGAAATAATTGGGGGGGGGGAGAGAGAGAGAGAGAGAGAGAAGGGGGGAAAAAGGAAGCCTATTTTTCTTACACTGATGCCCTGCGGACTATACATCTGACTCGCTGCGAGCCCATCACTGTATCCTCCTGTCTGGCTGATAACATGGCGAAGGGTATCCACCTAAACAGACCAAAATGACAACAAAGAGAGAATTAGTGGAAGCACAGAGATGAAAACACAAGTCTTGTATTTGCTTTTGCTCATTCAATTCTGCTGTACGATCTCCCAATGTTTACCCATAAGAGGACCCAAAAGAGAAAGAGAAGCTTCCTCCTTCAACTTTTGTTACCCTGCCCACTACCCCAGACTCTGATATTAGCTTTTCATATTGGATTCTTAGTACTGAAATGGAAGGTTGGAAGAAAAATACACAGGGGAGGGGGCAGGTAAGTTGACTGGAGATATTTTGGCTGAGTTTTGCAATGCTGTTTGGGGACACCAAATCTACACTTAGTGTGTTACTCCAATTCCATCCATCAATCGTTCAGCACAAGGCTTCTCAATGCCACCTGAAACCGAAGAACCTTGACAACATAGGTGAGTACAAGAGTGTTGACACCCTGAGTCTCAAGGCTCCTCAACCTTCTTGACCATCGTCAGCTACCTGCCATCTAGTGCAAACTCTGCCTTCAGATACCAATGGAACTTGACTTGGCTTTCGAAACACTTTGTTGCACAACAAGAATGCTTGCATGGTTGTCGATATGGCTCAGATTCCCAGTGGGATGGGGGCAGATACAGGGATTTTTTTTGCTGTGAGGCTGGAATAGCAGAGCCTTCAGTTGAGCTCTTTTCACTGAGGAGAACAAGTTCACGCTACTGAGGTAATTCCCCACACTCTTCCCTTCCAAACTGGATTCTAGCGCAGGGTGGTTGCATAAGTCTGGTTTGAAATGGGGTGGAGGAGGACGAGAGAACTTCTGTAGTTCAGCATCACTCTCTCATGAGACTTCAGCAGAAGATGATGGCAATGGACGGTGAAAAATAAGCTTTCGTACAAATACTTTGTCCCTTCTTCCAGAACACCCATTAAGCAAATCAAACCTTGGGTGGTGGGTATTCTTTCCTTTCAAACTTTTAAATCCCAATTCTTCCTAGCGTTAACGTATCAAGCCAGAGCCAAATGCATTCACAAAGTGTGGACAATTTTTTTAAAAAAATTGCAAGATTTTTTGTTTTTGTTTTTTTGGTTGGCTGTTACCATTAAAAGTAGGGTACCAAGTTTTGATTCCTCTCTTGGGACAGGAATGGGGGAAGCCAATAGGGTCATTCAAAGGCTCTTTGTTCTAACACTTGATGCGCACTCGCGGGCGGCAGCTGCGTGTCCGGTGGTGGATCCCTACCTGTGACTGCACGTTGGCTCCAACCTGGGCCCCTTGGTAAGAATCCCCATTGAGGGACTGCACGCTCATGAACAAATCTCCAGAGTTTGACATATTAAAAGAACTGGAAGAACCTGGAAAGGAAAGAGTGAGGCACCTGAATCATAGAGAGGAAGAGGGATCGACACCACACGCCGGTCAGCCAAGAAGAAGGAAGGACATGCAAAGCAAACCCCCAAACAGGAAACAAAAAACAGTCAGGTTAGTAGCATGGAGGACAGAGCAAGCAAAAAAAATAAAATAAAAAATAATTAAACAGGGGATGCACTGTAAGCTGTAACGATCACATCTCTCAAAAAAACAAAAACAAAACTTCTCCTCCCGTCACAATGGAGCCCTTCAGAACTCATTTGGGAAGTGGTGATGTTATACAGGAGGAACCCTCTTCAATTTGTCGGGGCCACATTTCACATTTGGGGTTGGAAGGGAATTCTATTATGGCAGAGAGTATTTGAATTCCTTCGCAGCCTTTGAAATCGTTCAGCTGCAGTGTCTAGAAGGCAGGTTATTTTAGGAAGCCTTCTTAGAATATATGACTTCTCTAAGTACTGAGAGCATTCAAGAGTCTGTGGTGTGTGCCATGCTTAGCAGCATGAGAGGTACAGATGACAGCCCCGCAATGAATCCATCATAACCAGTCCGGTATGGTATCAAAAAGTGGCATGGTGACAAATGATGGCAACTGGCACCCCACAGGCATCTAAATATGCACACAACGTGTCATCTGTTGGCCAGGGCAGAAAATGGACCAGGACAGTAGGTTAAGGCTGTCCCGGCCTGATGGATGACATCTTGGCATCAGTGATTATCTATGGAAGTACTAGAGAGGCCAGGAATTCATGACAACCATCATGAGGGACTGGAAAATGCCACTCCATACCTAAGCTTCTTTTCAGCTTCCCTCTGCATACCATTCCTCCCACCGCATACCTTGTACTATTGGGGGGGGGGGGCGGGAAGAGGACCCAGCAACCCAACTGGAATGCATGAGATAAGATTGGAAGGGATTATTCCGAGACTCTCGTGCAATTCGTCATGTTAAGTGTGAGAAAGCTCAACGTGCAAGGTTTAGTTCCAAGCATGATGTTAGGCTCAAAGGGAGAGACTTCAGGGACCCAGGTCAGCTCCACTGCAGTCTTGTAACATCAAACTGTTTCCCCCTGGAAGAGATGCAGCTATGGTGGTCTTTGTGGAACTGCCCCAAAATGACGTTCATAAGAAGCTCTGAGAATGTTCAGTTGCACTTTGACTTTGCAAACAAAAAAGCAGTGTTCTGGGAGAGTCTTCGTAAACATCTGTCTTGCCCAGTTTCCACACAGCCTTTCTTGCCCCTCAGTACAGAAAAGGCCTCCTGAAGGTATTAATAATCTACAGGGGCTGAAGCACTTTTCAGTGTCTCCTGTAGCTGTCTGAAGGATCCCTGCTGACTTCAGTAGTCTTTAGAATAAATTGCTAAGAATCAATTCAACAACAGCAAAATGCACATCTGACTGCAGTCACAGATGATGGAGAAATCATCATCGTTTTACAATGAACAATCCAAGGAGTCTACTGAGAATTATGCTGATCGCGTTCCAAAACCAAACATCAAAAAAACTCCCATCCCTATACTATGCTTTGTGCATTTACTGATTTTTTTGAATGCAAAAAGCAATATCATGATTATATCAATATTTTGCCTTATGCAGCACCTGAGATTTACTTAATTACTTAAGACTCACAAGAATGCCCTGGGAGTAAAGAAAGTATGGCTCTTCTCCCTTTAGCAGATGGCCTCAATAAATGAGCTGGATTGCCAAGGTCATGTAATAAGCTGGTATTCTGTGTGCCTCCCTGCTTTTGATTTACTTCGTCTATACCTTGCCTTTCTCCCCAGTCAGGACCCAACGTAACCTACGTAATTTCCCCCTCCTCCAGTTTAGCTGCACAAGAACCCTGAGAAGTAGGTTAGGCTGAGAAAGGGTGACGGGCCCAAGGTCGGCCAGCAAGCTTCTATGGGACCAGTGGAGACTCAAACCTGGGCCTCCCAGACCCTAGTTTGACACTCTCACCACTACACCACGCTGGCCCTCTGTCCACATAGGCCACTTTTGAACTGTCTCCCCACTTGCATTAATATAAGAGCAATTCTGTACCCACGAAACGGCCTTATGCCAAGCTGGGCATCACTGTTCTGCCAAGGTCCACATGGTCTGCTCTGACTGGCTGCTCGCCAGGGATCTCGGGGGGAGGTTTCCTCAACACACAGCACCCTCACCCTTTTTTAACTGGCAATTCTGGGGACTGAATCGGGAACATTCTGCAAGCAAAGCAGGAGATCTACTACTGAGCCATAAGCTGAGTGTGGGTTTGAAAACTGGCCTCTCCTGACCTAATCTGAAACACTTAACAACATCACACAGACACAAAAAAAGACAGATCACCCACTTTACAGATGTTGCAGTGAAAATTAACTATCCGAACTGACCTAGCAATCACGAATCATCATTCTATATTAAACCAGTATCTTGGAAACAATATTAAGTGTGTGAGATATGCCATTTGCAGGATATATATTGCCACTGAGATAACAGGTACCCTACAACCCATCAGAAGAGCCTCCTGTTCAGAAGTGATGGATGAGAGATTACCAGCTCCCTTTCGTTTCTATATAGAAGGCATGTACAGGGAACTTCCCTGTTGACAGCACCCAGGGTCTTCTAAAAATGTATGCAAATATCTGAGTGGTAGCTGTGCTTTGCTGCTATAGATGTAAAGATAAATATGCGCATACCGATGATACGCACATTGTACAGATGCATTTTATGTCAGAGCAGTAATGACTGAGATGGCCCTTTGCATCATCTGTGGTGCTGCTTCAGCATTTTGGCCTAAGTGCACACTCTTGGGGAGGGAAGTGAACACAAGAAGCCGAAGGGCTTGGGGAAACAACTCCACTGCAAAGTGTGGGGGAGGGAAGAGCAACACCAAATACAAACACACAAACCCCGACACAGTCCAAGGCACCTTTGTTGTGTGCAATAATAAAAATATTTCTGTGAGCTGGAGGTACCCTCCCTTAGGATCGTCAGCTTGGTACCCGTCAGGCCAGGAGCTTTTTCTATGGTTGGTCAGTCCCTCTGGAACAGGCACCTTCCTGCTGCCTTCCAGAAAGTATGTGAGACGGTTTCCAGCTGTCCTTTCCCTCCCGCTGTACTTGACAGGAAATATAAGGACACTCCTTATGCGGAAAGGCTTTGTACCTGCCCACTTAGGGAGACAGAGACTATAGAACATATGTTCTTCAAATGCCCACACTAGGAGGTGGCGTGTCGAGAGATGATCACCCCTCTGATAGGAGAAATCTCGGGTCTGCCAAAACAAACAAACTTGAATTTCTTCTAATTGACCAACATCCCAAGATCACTCAGGTTTTGTAAGGTGATACTCAGGTCACGGAAATTGTTCAGTGGTTAGATCCAAGTGTAATTTCTGCAATAGCTTCTAATCTTTGGAAATGTTTTATTCAGGAGTGTTTTGGAAATGTTTTATTTGGAAGCGTTTTATCTTCATATCTGAAATTTTTATACTAGTTCTTAATTTCTGGAATGTATTTGTATATATATCTGTAATGTATTTGTCATATACATATATATATGTAAAGCCCATTGTGGACGAAGACAATGGGCCCCAGAAAGGTAGGATGGGTGGGTGGGTGGTAGATAGCTAGATAGCTAGATGGATAGAGGGGTTTGGAGAAAGAGAGGAAGGAAGGAAGAAATAAAGAAGGGTGAGGGGGGAAGACATAGACAGACAGTCAGTAAGCCAGACAGACAGACAGACAGGGAGGGGGAGGGAGGAGGGGGGCGATGGGGATGAAGGGAGAGAGTGAGAGAGGGAAAGAAGGAAGGGAGAAAGGGAAAAAGAAAAAGAGAGTGAGGAAGGGGGGGTAGTGGGGAAAAGGGGTGTCGGGGGTTGGCTCAGCGCTGCCGCCACCCCTCGTCTGCTGCCCCCGGAAAGCTGGCGAAGGTGGGGGGGGGGAGCGAAAATTAAAGCCGGCCTTCCACTGATTCCCTCCAGCCCTGGCTAATTGGGGGGGGGGGGAGTCGGGTGGCAGCGAGCGGCTTATCGTGCTCCCCAGTCCCACTCACCCACCAGGTGGTTGTCAGCAGTACTCTGACGTCTGAGGGGACCGGGTGCAGAGGCAGGGCTACAGGCTTTGCGTTCTGAGATGGGACTTAGGCGACACAGCCAATGGAAGCTGGGGAAGCTCCTGACGGACAGTTCAAGCCTCCAAACACTGTTGGTGCGCATTTTCTCTCCGCTGCGTGACGCTGCTTCTTACTCAATTATATATAAGGGAGAGATATTTGTAAGCATATCTGGTCTAAGGACTGTAGTAGCAATAAACTAAACTAAACTTCCAGCTGTCCTTGCAACTTTGCTACACCACCGTTTGCCTCCTTAAGGCCAAGGAGATCAGGCAAGACAGAAATGTTTAAATAAAGAGAGGGAAAAGATGGTTTCTGGGCATTTCCAAACGGTGTATTTCTATTGTTTCTAGTCTGGTTATAGGACAGCTTTTGTTCTCTTTGTGTCCTTGCAGCTATTATTACTTTGTTAGCCATCTTGAGTTGAAAGAGATAAGGCAAGTTGTAAATATTCTAAAAAAGACAAATAAGAAGGCAAGAGATCCTAGAGATCCCGTCTCCTGTGTTTACTGAGGTACCGGTCTTGAAGTTTACCATACCCAGCTTTCATGATCTAAAACACAATTTAAAAAAACAAATCCTGCATTTCTTTCCTGTTAGACCTTTATGCCACGAGCCATATCATTCAAAAGGGTTCTACTGGAGCAGTGAGCAAGATAATCAGGGGACTGTTTTTAGAGATGCATGGATCACCCCCTTCCCAAACCGTATAAATCCTCATACTGAAAATCCTGCTTCCCTCCAGTATCCCCAAAGCAGGAACCCCCCCCCCCCCAGCATCTCTCAAAACGTGACTCTGAAATCCACTGGCATGCTCTAGTTCAAGGTCTTGGCAGCTTTTCCATCGGCCTTCTGACCTTCTTCACCAGCTTTGGATTCCCCATGAGAGGCAAAGGACCCCCCCCCCCAACCACTGCCAGAGACTGGCCAAGAGAAAAAAAGGCAGAAAAGCCATCTATTCCCTCCACTACCGGGTTAAAAAACAAAACAAAACCAGGCTAAAAGTCCTCTGTTTGGTGACTGGCATTAATGTTTTCTACTGGCCCCAGGTAACCGTATACATAAACCAATGGAGAAATATTATTGTTCCTGTTGAAACTTCTTTTCCTTCCCTTGAAGTTTCAGGAACCCTCCCAAATTCACCTTGGAATCTGACTTTAGGCAAAATACGGTTGTGGCAGAGCTCTGGCCTGCAGGCCCCTGTCCTGCCTTGCCCTCCCCGGAGGGGTTCCCAGCTCCCTGGAGGGGCTTTTCCTTCTCTCTCGAGTAGATCGCTGCCACCACCTGATTGTTTTGGGGATTTCCTCCACTGGGACAATCAGGACTCCCAGCTTCCGTTCCAAGTTCCGAGGCCTGGCCTCTGTGTCTCCCGCTGCCCAGCGCCTGGCCACCATGGGGACCGTTCACGGCCTTGCGCACCCCTGGAGGAATGGCCACTTGCTAACTGCCTCCCTCCCTCCCTCGTCCGGGCACTCCTTTTAAAATAGCATGTCCGAGATGGTGGAGGTCTATATGGTACAGAGAACTGCTCCCAGCATCCAAAGTTATAAAGAATTTATTAAAAAGAAAATGTTTACAAGCATACTTTTAACACAGCACCATATCTGAGCAAGGGATACAAAAGAAATCCATAAAGGGCAAATCTTCTGTCCCTCTCACTATACAAGCTTTTAAGACATAGTTTAGATCAGGGGTACCAAACACAAGGCCCATCCAGGGCTCTTATGTGGCCTGTGAGCAACTAAAGCAAGGGACGGAGGGAGTGCTGGGGGGGGGGAGTGGGTGGAGCCACTCCACTGTGGCTTCAGCACAGCAGAACAACCTGGCCTACGGCAGTCCAGCATCGCGGAAGCCTCTGTCCTCGCTGGCTGCTCTGCTGCCTCTCCAGTCCGCCTGTGTCGGTTTTCCTCTGTACCCCCCCCCTTCCCAGCTCATGGGGCCGTGGAGCGAGGAGACGCCAACTCAGAGCTTACCAGTGCTGCTGTCCTTTATACAGTTTCTGTCTCTAGCATTACATTTTGTGGCAAACATGGCCCAGCCCGACAAAGTGACATTTATGTCAGATCCGGCCCTCGTAACAAATGAGTTTGACACCCCTGGTTTAGACATTCTTGGTCTCTAAAGAATCCCATTACCTCAAAACTTGCTCCAGCTCTCCCGGGGGAGCACATGGTCAATGGCTGCCTGTTTGCAGACCAGAGCTCAGAGTTCTCCTGGACGCAGCATCCCAAAGGAAAAAGGGCCGCTTCCTGTAGTGAGGAGGTTTGTCCATCCGTTTCCCCCTCCCACTTGACCCAGTGAAGCCAGGTCAAAGAAGTGTTTCCTCCACAGCCCCTTCCCGGAGCTGTTCTAGCCTAAAGTCCTCCAAACTCTGTTCCCTGCCTGGAGGGGGGGGGGTTGCCCCTCAAATTATCTCTCTGGCTAGATCCACTTGCATATGCATAAGGGTAAGCTGGGAAGCCTTTGCCCAGACTCCCCCCCCCCCCCGCGCCTGTTCTTAGCCCAGAGGGGAAAAAACCTGTTAAAACGCACAGTGGAGGAGGTGGTGCTCCTTGCCACCCTCCCAGGAGAAAAGCCATTTCTCCACAATGGTGAAAGCTCTTAGCATTTTGTATTCCCTTTGTGGGCTTTTTACTTTAAGAAAGCCATCACATATTCAAATAGACCAAAATAATTCAAATTAAATACACCTGTGGGAATGAATGTACTCTGCACATACCAGTCTGATTCCAAAATTTCAGGGATATAGCTGGATCAATTTATCTTTTCGGAGCAGCTATTTCCCCTTTCCTTGCTGAGCTGACTTCGAGCTTCCTGCCACAGTCTGTCTGCAGTGGGATGCCCTTAAAGACAATTCGGAAACTGCAGCTGGCTCACAATACAGCAGCACAGTTATGGTCAGGGGGTAGCTAGTGGGAGTACATCTTTCCCATCATGAAACAGCTACACTGTCTGCTCATTTGCTTTCAGGTCCAATTCAAGGGCCTGGGTATGGTCTCCTTGCAAGCCCTTTATGGGCCTAGGACCCAGATATCTGAGAAGACCGCCTTCTCCTCTATGTTCCTGCGCCCCAACACAGTCTCCAGTGACAATCTGATGGCAGCTCCTCCACCGCCTTCTCCACTGTAGCTCCTGCTTTGAGGAATCGGCTTCATGAAGAGATATGGGATATACAACTACAGGTATCGCTTAAAGGGAGGGGGAGTTATCAGGGTTTTAATTTTTTTTTTGTTAGTCTTATATGTTAATGCTTCAGTGGCGACTTGAGCCATGAGGAAAGGCAGGATACAAACAAATTTACTCCAGTGGTACACAACTCAAACTATTATGTGGGCTATAAAGGGCTCTTGAGTGGACCCAAGGGGTCCAATCTGTGACATTACTAGGCTCCGCTCCATGACACCATCAAGCCCTGCCCCTGTGACATCGCTGTAGTGAAGCAGGGGGTCTTCAGGGTCTGCTACGGTAGTGGGCACTCCATGAAATTGCTGAGCGGTCGGGTTAGAACGGATAAAAGAAAGTACTTCTTCACCCAAAGAGTGATTAACACATGGAATTCACTGCCACAGGAAGTGGTGGGTGCTACAAGCATGGACGGCTTCAAAAGGGAATTAGATAAGCATATGGAGCAGAGGTCCATCAGTGGCTCTTAGCCACAAGGTATAGATAGGGGCTCCGGGGCAAGTGATGCTCTGTCTTTTTGGTGCTTGGGGGGAGGGCTTCTGTTGTCCTGGCCCCACTGGTGGACCTCCTGATGGCACCTCGTATTTCTGGCCACTGTGTGACACAGAGTGTTGGACTGGATGGGCCTTTGGCCTGATCCAACATTGGCATCGCTTATGTTCTTATGTTTATGTTGGTCTTGAAGCCCCTGAGATACTGCAGTTGTTATAACAGCAAACAGCTGACAGAGGATGCCTGAGAGGCGGAATTCCAGCTCCAGGAGAGCGGTCCCTCGGAGAGGCCATGAGTCTTTGCTGGGTCATGGGGCCTTAACCTGGCTGCCAGACTTTTGTATCTGATTTCTCTCCTCATTTCCCATTTGGAACTACCCATTAGGAAAAATAACATTGGAACTGGCCCTGAATTATCCTGCTGTGACTGGCTTCATAAAACCATCAGGCAAATCATTAGGTGAACATGCGGAAGACAGACCCATCCATGACTCGTTTCCATGACAGGCAAAGGATCTTTGGCGATCCCTCTCGTGGAATCAGAGCTGGATACAGGCAGATCCATCAACAAAAAATGTAATTAAGAACATTAAGAATTAAGGACACTATCGGTACAGTTAACAGGGTTCTATTTTTAATCCCTATGAAAATTTTAGGCAGTTTGCTTTTCCTTTTCCTTTATACTGCACTGCATGTAAGATATATTATAACTGTCTTTATTTCATTGTCCTACAATAGTGTAATCCAGTTTTATTGCACTGTCCATTGTAAGCATCATCCTCATCTTTATTGTACTGTTTTTATAACTCTGTCATCTGTTTTAAATCTCAACGAGAAAGGTGGACCACGAGTGAAGCAAGTAAGTGAACATTCTGAGCAAGTGCAGAGTCCACGGGGGTCCACCACCACTGAGTAACCGAGCGGGGGCAGGGGGACCTTAGAGCTTAGAGGATGTGGCGTCCAGATTTATCCCAAGCTGGTCCTGGCTTGAATGAGGTCTCATTCTGGTAGGGTTTTTTTTTTGGGGGGGGGAGTGTTTATTTATTTCAAAAAACAAAACAAAAAAAGAAAAAGGGAAAGTCAATTTTTGTTTTGTTTTGCTCTGGCTTCTTCACAGCTTGGATCAGAGGAACAAATATTTAAAGGAATATTATTTCCAAAGGAAACTATAAAAAAAGAATGAAGAAAGTGCTTCCCCCAAGTTTCTTTAAATTCCTTTTAAACAGACTCCTATTAACTGTAGGCTTACCAAGTCAGTCACTGCTGGATTTTCCCTTGGCCTTTGAATGCAGGGGCATAAGAGAAATAAATCAAATAGAAAGGAAATATTTTGACGACTTTTATTTTAATGTAATAGATACATCTACAACCTCATCATTTGTAAATGCTTCCTCTCTACCAACACCATCACCTCGTATATACTTAGAGTGTGTATTTAGAACAAAGGTCTTGTGTAAAGGGGAGGGGATCCTCTTTTACTGCCATTAATAGCCATCCAGTCAAATATGCAGCAAGTTAAATAAAGAGACATAATTCATTCTAGCCCTTGCTCAAATTACTAAGGAATTAACAATTGAGTTGTTTCCAGGCCTGCGAAGAAGATGCTGTCTTAAGTGCACCTGTATTAGGAGGGAGCCGCTGTTTGCCAGGGATGACTGATTGACACGGCAGGGGAGAAGGAGAAGACCCGAAAAGACACAGGGCAGCAGCGACAGGGAGAGACACACAGAGAGAGAGCCTGAGACGGTATCAGAGCCTGAGAGAGACGGAGGAGGTTTTTGGAAGTGGGGAGGGAGAACCAGAAACGTGCAGTCAGAAGGAGAGGGAAAGCAACAGGGAGGGAAAGATGGTGGGCAGATGAAGAGAGTTTCACTTGCACGAGCCCCGCCTGGCAGGAAAGCAGAGAGGGGGGCACAGGAAGAGCAGTCGGCTAGAAAGTGGATGGGTTCATCCCATCCTATTAACTGCTCTGACTCACAGCAAGGCTGAAGGTGTCACACAACATCCCTGGCAATTAGTGGAAACTTCTCATCCTGAGCCATGATACCCCCCCCCCCCAAGTGCCTGGTTCTGTGTTTCCCAACGTCCTCAGACCTGAGACTCAGTGAGGCATCAACTTACGGGACTCTGTTAAGGCCCACAGGCAGAATGTCACGACTTTCATTAATGTCCAGCCTGAAGAAGAGTTCTTGGGGAGCTGAAAGCTTGCACAATGTTGTATGCTGGTTTAGTTGGTCCTAATAAAAGGTAGCTATGTGGGTTTTCTTCCACAGATAAAATGGCCATTCTCAGTGTGTTTGCTAAGAGAAAACGAACCTCATCAACTACATTTCCTAGAATCTAGCAAAATAGTAAAAAATCCAGTAGCACCTCTTCATCAGCTGTGTTTCTTGAAAGCTTATGCTACAATAAAGTTTGTTAGTCTTAAAGGTGCTGCTGGGCTTTTTAGTATTTTGCAGCAACAGAATAACACCGCTAACTCCTCTGGATCTAGAATCATGCCCATGCTTGTTCTCCCTTTGCGGACAAGAGGGTGGTTTCATACAGAATTCACAGCAAATCCTCCCACCCCTGAATTTTTCTTTGAGGGCACCCTTCCTTGCAGTACTAGCACTAGTTCCCTTTGCTGGAACTAAAAGATCCTTTATCCATACTTGGTGGGAATGCGTCCCTATTCGCGCTTTCTGGAAACAGACACTACAGGCCATAACATACCATACGGGTATTGAAGTCCCATTAGACCCAACGATTATCCTACTAAATCTATGGGCAGAAGATCAACTTCCTAAGATACATAAAGATCTGATCCTAATTTTAATAATGGCAGCCAAAGCAGCCATAGCTCAACAATGGAAAAATAGGAATGCCCCCAAATTGGACCAGTGGCTAGACAAAGTATGGGACTACTTTACACTAGAAAAATTCACAGTATATACAAATAAATCAGTTGAGAGGAACTTGCTTCTTGACTCACTTGACAAATGGTTTCCTTTTCTAGAAAAGGTAGAAGCAGAAAAGATTATAGACACGAAATGGGCTTTATTCACTATTGAGTCAAGGCTAAATTAATCTATATTATAAGTGCTAACTAACTTCCGTATTTGTTCCCCTGTATTTAAGTTTATTTGTGTGTATTTTGCTTCGGTATAGAATCTACCCTTTTATAGTAATTGTGTTTCTTGGACTAACTGATCTTTGCAGATGTATACTTAGAAAACCTCAATAAAATGCTCTTAAAAAAAAATGACAGGTCGTGTCACATCCCTATTCTGTCCAGTTCTACCCCATCACTCTAACCACTTGCACTACAGCTGGCTCTGTAATATGCACCATACAAATGACGGCAAGCACGCGTTTATCACATCCGCATGTCGAAACTTTAGATGTTCATTAAAGGGAAAAAAACCAACCCTTAGAGGTACACCTAAAAATGATGCAGCCCCAAGACTTACAGTCATTCTGGGCTACCAGAAAAGCAGGCAAAGCAAAATCACTTATCTTTTCCAGCAAGCCGATGCTCTAAAGGGCCACGTTTCCCCCACTAAATGGAGATGGCTGTGAACATTTTATGAGGAAACCTACATGAAATATGGTCTTGTGAAAACTTCGGTCTTGTGAAAGTTAGAGTCTTCACCACTGCAGAAAAACAGGCCCATTCCCCCCCGCCCCCCAATGTTTGCCGTGCACAAGCCAGAGAGCAGAACTAATACAAGGGATCAGTTCCTTTGTATTGTAAGCACCTTGCTGAACTAATGTGTAACTTCTTACATCTGCTTTAATGTGTTGGGTTGGGGGGGCAAGTGCCCTAATGTGGAGATCCCTTGGCTTGCAAACCCTGTAAGCTCCAGTTGCCTTGGTAACCCACTGACTTCTTCTCTTGGAGAGGCCAGGAGGACTCACCTATGGAACATTCCCTTAGCCTGTGGCAACTGTGCCTACCAAGAAGAAGGAGGAGAAGGAGAAGGAGAAGGAGAAGGAGAAGGAGAAGAAGAAGAAGAAGAAGAAGAAGAAGAAGAAGAAGAAGAGGAGGAGGAGGAGGAGGAGGAGGAGGAGGAGGAGGAGATTGGATTTATACCCCGCCCTTCACTACCCAAAGGAGTCTCAGAGCGGCTCACAAATTCCTTTCCCTTCCCCTCCCCACAACAGACACCCTGTGAGGTCAGTGGGGCTGAGAGAGCTCTGACAGGAACTGCTCTTTTTCAAGAACAGCTCTTATCAGAACTACTGCTTGCCCAAGGTCACCCAGCAGCTGCAGGCGGAGGAGAGGGGAATCAAACCTGGTTCTCCCAGATTAGAGTCTGCACACTTAACCACTGCACCAAACTGGCAGGCATCAGGCAGCGAAGACAAGGGTGGGAGGAACTGACTCTCTCACAGAAGGAGGAGTGATGTTGACAGGGATTCCCAATTTTATCCCCTCAGCAGAGGAGGACAACATTGAATTCCTAATGGATGGGTGGGAATTCTTCTGGCTTCCAGTGGCTAGCTCCCCTCTGTCTAAATGTGCGGCCACTGGGAGAATTCACCTTGTGCTCAACTGTGAATTCATCGTGAGAGCTGCCCTCCCACCATCACCATGGTGAGATGAGGAGAAGGTTCACTGGACCATTTTCTATTAGGTGGGCCTCGGGGCCAAGCTGTCAGGAGTTGTGGGTTAGAATAACTGACAGAATGAGTCAGAACAAGGGCCTGCCACGATCAACCATCCAACAGGAAGAACTTGGAACTTCAATGCTTTATTAATATTGGATGTAATTCTAAGCAGGGGCTCATCATGTTTTCCAATAAGACACAGGTGAAATGTTGTCAGTTTGAGCCTTCTTGGGAAGGGGTTGCTGGCAATTTTAAAGTAATGTCTCATATTAATCTCTACCCAATATGATTTGCAGCCCAGAAGGAAGACAGCAAACCTCACAACCCAGCACATTTGACATCCCCCCCCCTCTTAAACCAAAAGTATCATATAGTACATATGTATGAATACTCCCTGTTATCAATTTCATCCTTTCCCAAAAATAATGTCCCAAGTTTTCCACAGCCCAGAAAACCACAATCCATCGTACTGCACACAATTAGACATAAACACAATACATCATATTGTATGCCGCAAACGTGCAACACAGAGTTGGCTAAAAACCAATTTACGCCGTGACAAGCAGACATGAAAACCAACACAGGACCACACAGAGATAAGGCGGAGGAACAAACCACATTTGAATCTCTTTAGCCCTCTGGCACCAAAGAAAATCAAAATAAGACACAGCAGGTCCTACTCGTAGGAGAAACACTGATCATGGAGAAAGCAAGCAATAATTCAGGACTGCAGTCCACTCCAAAGAGACCCAAAACAGCATGACCGTGAGGTGTGTTTGTGTGTGTCTCGAGCACAATCCACTGGGAAGTTCTGGCGCAAGAAAATGTGTTCATGTGCAGCCCACTGAGAATAATATGCACATGTACAGGTCCCATTAGTTTCAACATCATATTAATATAACTTTGTGGTCAACTGTGCCCCCTTCTGTATGTTGGATTCTATGTATCAGGGTCACCCCCAAAATTTAAAAAAAACCATCTGTCCTGGCGAGACATATAAAATTATGCATGGACAACCTTTCTCCGGACAGAATTAACAACTCGGGTAAAACGTTATCCATGCAAAAAACTAAAAACAACCCAACACATTTAATTACACAACAAGACCACATCGCCTTTAGAAACAAAAAAACAGACAGAAACAAAATATCCTAAATGAATACATTTCCCCCAAAGTGAACAAAGAAGAAAACAATTTTTAAAAAACAAATAAACACATTGATACTAAAGGAAAATAAAACCCCAAGGGGGGAAAAGGGGAAAATAAAAGAACAATAACAACCCAAAAGAAAAAAAAAACTAACCAGCTGAATTGGGAGTTGAGGGTGAGTTAGCTTGGCTTCCATGAGCTGACACATTTGTAGCAGTGACAGCCGTTTTGGCAGCATAAATATTGGCTTCCTCTTGAAATTTACCTATGTTCTTCTTGTACCGGATTCGCTTATTTCCAAACCAGTTTGATACCTAGAGCAAGTTGATGAGAAAAGATAAGGAAAAAAAGTTGTTAATAAGAAATAACAAGGATGGAAAACCAAGGGGGAAAGAATGCGAGTGAAATAAATAGTTTGCTATAAAGCATTTCTTCTTTGAAATCACAACAGATCCACCCGAAGATATCAGATTTTATGCCTAGCTATAAAATCATAGTAACCAGTGTGGAGAAATGCATTTATTCTTTGAAGGTTTGAAATGAACAAACCCTTCATTCTGAGGTTTAAAAGTCCCCCCCCCTCTCTGGGCAGAGAACAGGCAGGAGGGGGGAAGGAGTCAGTTCAACTGCTTTCCAGACTTACCTCAGCCCACCTTCATATAAATGCTAATAGGTCTAGACAATGGGAGGGTCAAACTTCCCTGCCCCAAGCAGGGAACGGAGATTTGAAGGAATTAAATACTAGAGGGACTTCAGGAAGGATAATTCTGGAGACTTCAGGAAAAGCTCTCTGACCTGGCCTGACCTGGTCAGTGGGTGGAGAAAAGAGAGGTGATAAAAGGGAAGCAAGGAGGAAGGTTTCTTTGGTGCTGAGTCCATCAGAGCAGGCAGAACTCTTAGCTGAGGTCTGGAGGAGGTGGCTATTGACCACGTGTTGGCCTAAAGAGCTGAAGGAAACTTCAAGGTAAAGGAACTCTGTAGAGATCCGTGACTTCCTAAGCTAAGGAACCTGTCCTATATTTTAACATCTGATAGGGCATGTATAGCGAGAGGGACAAAGGAATTGTATTTCACCCATTTCATTTGAATGCCTTGCTCAATCCAGTGCTGTGCTAACAGTATGCTTGTGAACATTTTCTTTTTAATAAATACTTTACAACTTTTGATGCTGGTACTTGCTCTCTGTACCACATAGACCTCCACCATCGTGGACACACTTTTTTAAAAGGACCGCTGGGGGAAGGCAGGCAGTTGGCAAGTGGTTGTTCCTCCAGGGCCGCACAAGACAGCAAACGCTCCTCGTGGTGACCAGGCACTGAGCAGTGGGAGACACAGAGGCATCAAGGCCTCAGAACTTGGAAGGAAAGCTGGGAGTCCTGGCCCTCCCAGCAGGCAATTCCTACAAAGGTTAGGTGGTGGCGGCAATTTACCAGAGAGAAAAGCCTCACCAGGTGTTGGGAAAACCCAGGAGGGCAGGGTGGGAGAGGGCCGGCAGGCCAGAGCAGGCACATTCCGTCACAGCCTGCATTCTGGTTTATATTTCCAGTGTTTGAGCCTTGATGCCATATTCTAAAATAATGCTTCTAACATTTCCTTCTAATCATGAGGACTGGAGACCAATGCTCCATCTAAGCTGTGAAGTCCCGTGAGCAAAAATTCCACTTTGTGAGCTACCGGTATTAAAGTTGTGAGTGAGCGATTTGGCTACTGAAAGAATTAGTTTGCTCTGGAGCCATCCTTCCTGAGCGGAGACAAAAATCTGTGAGCTGGAGGCTAAAAAACTGTAAGCTGGCTCACACTAACTCAGCTTAGAGGGAACACTGCTGGAGACTTACTTTTTGAACGGAAGCTGATACTGTTTTGATATGTTTTAGAGAAGCACAGAATCCTTGGGCTGGAAGGGACAAGAGAGCCGGGAAGTCTAATCTCCACCCCAAGGCATCAGTTTTCCCATTAAGTACCCCCCAAAGTCTTTAATCTACTGTGCCACAAGCAAAGAGGAAAAACAGAACAAAGAGAAACGCTATGACGTTAAACCTGCTGTTAATCTCTGTGTTCCTGCCCATCACTTGGTGTTCTGCAAAAACGTCATTTGTGGATATACAAAATTCAATAGTCTATACAGTGTTTGCAAGCTTGGATACTGTAGACTGAGTTACCAATGAAAGACAGACTGGACTTTAGAGTAAATTGGTTTAGGAATAATTTCTTAAACAGCATATAGCTTTGAGATACTGTGTTAGCCCAAATAGTCTCAAGACTGGGAGGTAGAGTTGCCAACCTCCAGGTGGGGTCTGGTGCTCTCCTGGAATTACAACTGTCTCCAGACAACAGAGACCAGTTGCCCTGGAGAAAATGGCTGCCTTGGTGGGTGGACTCTGTGGTTTCATACCCTACTCGGATTCCTCCCCCAAACCCACCATCCCCAGGCTCCACCCCCCAAATATCCAGGAATCTCCCAACCCAGAGTTGGCAACCCAAGCAGGAAGGGGGGAATGCCTCTGACTGCCTGCTAGAGTCAGATTAGAAGATGATTTTCTGAGCACTTACAGAATTCACTAATTAAACATATTTTAGAACCTTGCAGAATAACCCTAACCTTGGCACCAAAGAGCAAAGGATCACCACTATCCCACTTCTGAGGGGCCACAGACCAGGGGAGCATGGCCAGATCAGACCAGTGGTCCACCTAGACCAGCATCCCACTTCACCTAAGAGCTTGCCAGTTGCCCTGGAGATTCAACAGAGAGGCCAACGCAGATTTCTAATCTAATTCCATTTGGATTGTGTAGCGCTTCACTACAGCTTGCTTTCTTGTTGTTTTGCCCTCTTAGCACTGGCATTCAGAGGTCTACTGTCTCTGAATGCGGAGGAAGTAAACACAGCTACTAGCTGCTGCTAGATCTATCCTCTTCTACTGAATCTGCCTAATCCCCCTTTAAAGCCACCCGTGTGTCAGTTCCACAGCAATCAGCCACAACAACGTTCCTTCAGGAGGATCAGGTTTATCGAGGACAGGAAAGGCAGGTCGTCTGTGCATATATTCTTTGTTAGAGCTAACTCCCCTGGCAGGAGAGGCGAAGATAGACTACATTCAAAGTGGGACCCCCTGATGGAGCCGAGCCAATCAGAGGTGCAGGCCTTGCATGCCGAAAATAATGGGGGCCGGTTCCCAGGCAGGGCAAAGCGCCCAAGTACCAAGGTCAGGCTAATAGATAAGACACAGCAGAAGGAGTGAAAGCGGACATCCCAGAATCATGAAGACACTCACCCAGCAGCCTCCCCCCCCCAATACAATGGCAGCGTAGCCATCACTGCATCCACTAGAAACAAATCCCACCATTTAATTACCAGACGAGTCAAGTCAGTCCTGAATCTAATGGCCAACAAATTCATTGGGTACCCTTGAGTTCTCAAATTATTGGGGTGTGTGTGGGTAGAGAAAATGTTTTTTTTTCTATTCCCCTTTTCAATCCAGTGATTCTCCCCCCCCCCAATCCAATTTCGATGAGCAGTTTGAATGCATAAACCTTGTCCTATATGGAACCAGGCCATGGTTTATCATGGTTAGTATCCTGAGTGGCAGCGGCCCCTCAAGGCTGCAAGTAGAGATCTTTCACATGACTTGTATTTGATCCCTTTTACTGGGGACTTTGACCTAGCCCCTCCCTTGAGCCACATGGACCTTGGCCTGACCTAGCAAGGAAATACTTTTATTTTTATGTGACAAAGGTATAAATGGGCATCTTCTCTGAAATCCAATATACTGATGCATGAAGCTTTGGATTTTTCAAGATCTGTGTTGAATTCACATACAAATGGCATCTTCTACTAATCTAACAGTACCTGACTAATTTTTAATTTTGCATTTTGAAGGCTCCCTTGGCACCAAACCACAATAGTTGGGTTCTGCAAAAAGTAGCATGTTGAACCTGTGAATCTCAAAACATGTTAGGTAGGCAGGCACAAACCGGAAAAATGCGGGGGAGACTCAGGTCATGAAATTAGGAAACCCAAGGTTACCGCCATCTATAGACAAAGGGCTAGTGAAAGGGGAGCCTCAAACTTGAAATACGGAAAGGATAACTTCTTCTCAACATTTCCATGATGAGGCCAGAACTTCTGGAACGTGCTGCGGTAGCTTCTACTGTTGTATACCTAAAGAAGCCACATGTTTTCTGATTGTAGAAAGAAACAGCAAAGACGACTGTACATGTTGGGAGATGGAGTAAGGAAAGAATTATCCCCTCCTTGTTCAATAAGTGACCAGAAGAATAACGTTTATATAATACTAGGAATCAGGCCTGTTGTAGGAATGAAGACAACGAGCGCTAGTCTGGCCTCCTGGTCCCAGGCCCTCGCCCCCCCCCCCCGGTCGCCTGTATTCCAGGCTTTCACTGTGGCGAAACAGGCTCCAGTTTACAACTCAACTGGTCGCCTTCCACCCTTGTCCCGTGGGCATATCTCACTCAAGTTCGCTGCCGCCTAGGGTTGCCAAGTTGAAATATCTCCTTACCAGGGGACTCCCGCGCTGCGGCTGGAGAGTGCGTGCAAAGCGCACGCACGTCACCCAGAAGTGACGCGACAACGCCGGGCACGCTGGGGGCGGGGCCACGACCATCCGAGGGAAAACCAGTGTTTTCCCTCAGATGACCGTGGCACAGTGAGACCCCTCTGGCCGAATCTCCCTATTTGGAGATAGAATCCCCTATCTTTGGGGGATCCCTGGAAAGTTGGCAACCCAAGGGTCTGGCCTTCCCTTGCCTCCTTGGGCTACCCCCTCCCTTTGTTATTGTGCAGAGTGGGGGAGACAGATCAGAGCACAACACAGATTATTAGCCCAAATAAAAGATTTTAATCTAAGTATTTACACAGTTATGGAGCATACACACACACAGCTGTAGGAGTAAAGACACACTATGAACCCACAAAGGTATAAATCTACAGGGGTTAACCAGGGGTTAAACACCAGCCTCTGGCTCTGTGCTCCAGCCTCTCTCTCTCTCTCTCTCTCTGGCCCAAGAGAGCAGGGAAACTTCCATTCATTCCCCAGTCCAGCTGACTGTGGAGTAGCTGAAGTTCTGCTGCCTCCCCCACATCTGTGGCTTCTGGCCTGGACAGCCTGGTCAGCACAGGCAACATGAGCCTTTCCTAACCTCCTGTAGGACGAAGACGGCCTCCTCCCTGGATGGACTTCAGACTGTATTGATGCTGCCCTGCCCCTTGGGACAGTCCCTCTTTTTCCGCTCTTTTTGGCCTTGGGGCAGCTGGGAATTGTACTCCAGCAGATGAGGAAGCCCCATTCAACCCAGTGAGTGACAGGCCCCTCTCTGGAACCAAAGCTCAATTAAACCTTATGGCAGAACATTTTAAACAAACAACCACAGAGAGCAGCCAGGAAGCTGCCATTCCGTTACACCTACCAATAGCCACTGCGGTAAAAGTTACTCCCACCCAGGAGGAAAGCAGGAGAAGCGCCTTCGTCAAGAGAGAAAGCCGTTTGCAAGTAATTCTGACAGGGCAGAGTGGCTGAAGGGGGAGTGGGCGGGGAAGAGCAGCCGACCCAGCACCCGGCCAATGACACGCGAGTACTCTTGAGTGGCGGCTGATGGGCCAATGGCTGTGGGAGAGCATTTTACAGCCAATGGGAGCTCATGGAATGTTGCCACTTTAAAACAGCATTATTATATAGAGAGATATACAAATTGTGGAGCGGGTAATCCTCATAGAGAAATGTGTTTGAAAAGGAAACCATGAAGCCACGAGAGGGGTTCCAGAAGTCAAGTTCCAAGGGCAACAAATGGCCTATCATCACAATTCCTGAATGTAGTGTATTCAAAGCTGCCTTGAATGCATGATATGTTGTGAAACATCTAATTGTCCTGGGCTAGGATCCAAATCCATCCAATCGTGTTACTAGCCCAGGAAGCACCTAACCAATCACCTTCTAGCAAGCTCCCTGAGCGGGAACATCCGTGATTGGTCCTTATGCGAACAACCTTATTGGTTGGTATCTGTACAGTGGGTGTGGCTACATTAGCCGGGAATGTTTAAAAGCAGGACAGCTGCAATGTAAAGGCTGTTCTGGCTATCAGATGTTGATCCGTGTTGGAGTTGTGTTTGAGTGGAAGAATAAAGTTGTGTTCTTGCTGAATCACTCTCCGACTTCTTTGTTAAGCGAGCGACTTAACACTGAAAATTTTTATTCCCCCATAAAATCCAAACAATTTTGTAGATCGGTCTGAGATCTGGCCCAGAGAACCCACCTGAGGAGAAGCATAATTTGGCCACATTGCATTTAGAAGGTACTATAAAATAGCTGAGTTTCAGAAGTTTAGACACTTTGCCTTGAGCATAAAACTGCAGAATAAATCTGTCTGTGCACGTGAGTATGCATCTCAGCAAAAATATATTTTGCTATCTCCCTGTTCTTAGGATAAATTCAGAAACATCCCAGGAACTGTGGCCTAACGTGAGCTGGTAAAAATCCCATGTGTGTTAATAAAGATATGAAGTTTCAGCACTGATACTGTAGTATTGTGTTCAAGTGCTGGCTAGCTGTGTAGGCATGTGTGGTCAGTAAAACAAGACTTGTCCCTAGAACGTGCAGCCAAGAATAAAACTGGCCATTCCCTAGCCAGGGAAATGCAGAAAAAGATAGCTGCAGGATCATTAGCAGACCATGTTATCTGATGAGAGGGATCTAATAATGCACAATGGGAAAAAACTAGTACAGACAACCCGTTTATTTTCAAAGGCCCCTTTGGGTAGAGTTTTCCTCTTTGGCATCAGTGCGTGAGGGCACCAAGTTGGGACACTGTACAGATACACCATCACAGGGCTGGAACTTTTGTCTTCAGTCACAAAATGGACCAAAAATGTTGGTCTCACCCCTCCCCGTTCTGCGACATTAAAAACGGGTGCCTTCAGAAGGGCACAGTGAAGCCTTCGCCTTTGGGGAAGAGGCTGCCAGACAGGTCCAGGGAGCCAGGCTGTTTCCCCCGGTCACCGTGCAGAAAAGCTCACCCTCTCCGCGGAAGAGGTGCTGTTTAAAACAATGACAAGCTAAGTCAAAGGGTGCTGGAGCAATTGGCTTGAGTACTGGAGCCAGCCACCCTTTATAACTCTGTCAAGTCCTACTCTCCAAAAGTGGGTTTGTGCATGCGCATTCCTCTTTCCTCCATTCATATGCTAAGACTTCCAACAATTCTCAGTTTTGTCTTGTTTTTTGCAGTGAGGCAAAATTTGGCAAGACTTTTGCAAAACTGGCCTGGAAAGCTGACCCAGCTCGACCCAAAGAAATAACAGCTGGATCATTTGCACGCTTATTCAGAAGGAGCCCTACTCACTGTGGACAACATGGTCTCAGGTAAAGATTTATTTTGTAGCGGCCTCTCACACCACTCAGTCCAAACCAATCATAGGATCATAAAATCACAGAGTTGGAAGGGGCCATCGAGGCCATCTAGTCCAACCCCCTGCTGCTCAATGCAGGATCAGCCTGGAACATCCCTGACAAGAAGGGTTTGTCCAGCCGCTGCTTAAAGACTTCCAGGGAGGGGGAGCTCACTACCTCCCTAGGCAGCTGATTCCACCGCTGAACTACTCTTACAGTCAAAACGTTTTCCCTGTTATCCTGCGGGTACCTTCCCACCCTTAATTTAGACCCATGATTGAGAGTTCTCTCCTCTGCCGGCCACAGGAACAGCTCCCTGCCCTTCAAATACTCCAAGAGAGCCATCACGTTCCCCCTCAGCCTCCTCTTCTCCAGACTGAACATTCCCAAGAAGTCCCTCAGCCTTTCCTCGCAGGGCTTCTTGGTCTCTAGGCCTCATTGCTCATTGCTCTCCTCTGCACACGCTCCATTCTGTCCACATCCTTTTTGAAGTGAGGCCTCCAGAACTGCACACGAGACTCCAGGTGCATCCTGACCAATGTGGTGTACAGCGGGACTGTGACATCTTGCGATTTGGATGTTATGTCTCTCTTGATACACCCCAAGATCGCATTAGCCTTTTTTGTCTCCACACCAAGATTCCATATGAAAGCAAAGTGCATGTCACATTCAGTTTTAAGGCCCCTGGAATTGCATCCCACTAGTATCCCCTCTCAGTGACCCTGAAGCCACTGACATGAGTGGGCCCTGCTCCCAACGTGTGTGCACGGCATCGGAGTTTGGGTGCAGAGCATCTATCCGCCCTCCCATCTCCCTTTCACTTCCTCTTGTGATTCTCCACCAAATAATCTGAGAGAAACTTGCTGCTCTCTGTTACATAATAGAAGACTCAATAAGACGAACCTACTGACACTGGAAGGGAAATGGCACTGCCCAGCTAGCTTGTAAGGAATAACAGTTTTTAAAAAAGCAATCAGCCCTTCCTGAAGCCAGTGGGATGATGCAAGGATGACTGGAAATGCACAATCCTCTTTGGCAGGAAGATCTGCTAACTCGCATGACTGGAAAATGCCCCTGTCACTTACACTGTTTGCTAATGCATTCTCTCCCTCCCACTATTCTGCCCACCTGTAACTCTGAAAAACCAATCAGTGGGCACCAGAACAATAGACATTTCCAAATATTTCTGGGAATTACCAACTGTTATTAGTTTTAGGAAACAGATGTGGCATAATACCAATAATAATGACCCCACAATTTTATTAGTTAATGTTCAAGTACACATCCCTAGTAAATATAATGTCTAAAATAAGATGGTAAAATATCCTGCTACACAGCGGTCATTTGGGGCCGGAGCGCGCCAGAGCACTGCTCCTGTAGCCCAGGAGCTCGCACAAATGGCGGTGGCGGCAAGCCCCGCCCCCAGCTCCCTGCACTGAAGTGCTGCGGCCCAGGGGAGGCCTGAAGAGGCCCATTGCCGGCCTCCCGGGGCCCGTGCTGGAACGCTGCAGCCGGTAGAGACCTGAGGAGGCCTGTCGCTGAGCACTGTGACCTGGGGAAGGCCTTGATTGCGGTGAGGGATCCGTGTGAGGGATCTGCTTTATCTGCCTCTCTGTCTTCTGTTTTCCATCTCCACCCCCCAGCCTCTACCTAGGAAATTTACAGTCTTTCTCCACAGTGGGGACCAAAGCAGCTTTCATTATTCCCTCCTCCTTTTTATGTGCACAACCCTCTGAGGTTGGTTAGGCTAAAATATGTGACTGGTCCAAAATCACGCAGTCAGCTTCCACTGCAAGATGGGGATCTGAACTTGGGAGCACTGTGGCCCGGCGGAGGTCTGAGGAGGCCCGTTGCCAGCTTCCTGGAACCTGCACCTGCAGCCTGGGGAAGGCCTTGATCACGGTAAGTGAGGGATCCACGGGGTTGGGGGTGGTGGGAGAGCCTTCCTCCCTCTCCCCATCTCTTTGCCCTCTTTCTTTCCCTCCTTTCTTTCTCTCTTTTTATCCCCTCTTTCCTTTTTTCTTTCCTTCTCTTTCTTTCCATCTTTCCTTCCTTCTTTCCTTCTCTCTACTATCTCTCTCTTTCCTTCCCTCTTTCCTCCTTCTGTGGTCCAACTCTAGTGAGAAGGGGTTTAAAGGCTGGCTGGGGAAGGGAGGGGGAAGCTTTTGAAGATGCCTTCCCCCTCCCCTTTTGCTTCCCCTTCTGGTGATGTCAGGGGGGTGGCATATGCTAATGAGATATTATGCTGCATTAGCTCCTGCAGCTCTTTTTCTACGAAATGACCCCTGCTGTTACACTAAGGAAAGATTCTCAGTCAGTATCCTGTAAATTTCACTGTACCTTGAATGCAGTTGTTTTTAACTAGGTCTGTACTTATTAATTTCAGCGTTGAGAGGAAAACAGCTGAGCAAGATACAATCTCATAAGTCTTATGTACTTAAGTGGCCAAGTTTTCAAAATCTGCAGCTGGATGTCAAAAGAAAATTAAGGATGGGAATGAGAAAGCATTGGATAAAAGCAAAATTACTCAAGGCTTAAGTTAGGATTGTTTTATTATTTATGTATGTATTTATGTTATGTATTTTATTACTTGTTTCTATGTTTGGGCGTACTGTGCTTTGAATGTTATTTTGAAAAGAAAAAAAAATGATGTTTAAAAAAAATTACTCAAGTGGACTGCAACAACAGGACAAGATAGTATGCTCTAGGGCATTTAAAAAAAAACACCGAAGGAATTCTGGGATAAATACACCCCTTTTCTTTTATGAGGAGAGTTAACAAACTTATTTGCCTGTTCTTTAAGGAACATGGATACTGTAAGTTAAGACACATCCTAACGTACACACCATGTAAGCAGTGTAGACAGCTGTAACAGATGGGCCCATGTGCTCAATTTCTGCCTTGATCTTTTGTCCCCAAACCTCTTGCTCTGAAGGTTATGGCCAACACTGACCCAGGTTCAGTGCTACAGAAACATCTGACAAGAATTCAGTGCTATGTTGAAAGGAATGGCACAAAAAGTTGAATGGAAGGAATAGATATAGCCAGATCCAGGGGAGTTGGGGAATGCTGAATACTGAGTTCCTTTAATCTCAGCCTTCTGTAAACAATATTGTATGCAAATGGAGCACTCTTGTGAGCAATGGAATGTCTGAAATGGGGACTCAAGGAGAACCACCAGAATAACTTTGATTTTAGTGAAAGTTACTAAAGTATTAAAAAGTGCCTGAAGTATTTAAAAACATGTCTGAGCAAATGGTGAATACTTTCCCCTTTACCACTCAACAGATACATTCATTCTCCTCCCCTGATATTGACAATGCAATCCTAAACAGAGTTAGGTCCTTCTAAACCCACTCACTTAATTGGATCTAGAAGGGTATGTATATCTGTTTAGGATTGCACGGTAAGACTGGAGACTCAGAATTGTCTGAGAATATGGAGGTGAGTGTTGGGCATATCTGGCAAGACGTTGTAACACGTATACGTCAGAGGCAGGACACGATGCACGAGTCCATATCATCAGTCTTCATCCTATGGTCAGGGACACTCAAGAAGTTGCAGAGCCGACCCTGTTGCTGTACAGACAGCAAATATATCATGCTTCATGCCTCTCTTTGTGCATATCTAAGCAGATCAGTAGGACACCAAAATGGGGTCAACTCAAGGAAAAGGGGATTTCTCCATAGCTCTGACTTGCGCTCCACACTGGGAACACCTCCTTGGGTTTCCGGCCCTCAGCTCTTTTGGTCTGCTGCTCGCAGTCCCCGCACTGACACCACTGAGGTCATCACTTTGCCTGAATCTCTTGTGGTCACGGGACTCTGGCTTCATGCAGTGTCCTGTCAGATGTCTGCAGCTCAGTGGTTCTGGCTGAAGACTGCTGGTCTATATGGATTCTTCAAGAGCAACTTGCATGTAAGCAAATTTCAATCCCTTTTTAAACAGGCAGACAAGATTCTGAGGCGACAACCCATTAGGAAATTCTTCTGCAAAAATCCCATTCCTTTCAAAGAGGTCAGGAGAACTTCCTGGAGCAGAATAGCTCTTGACTTTACCAAAGCAATTAGACCGTCCCGTGTGGCCTATTCTTAAGCACAGCAAGGCACACAGGACAGATGGCGCTCCTGTTAACTAAGACAGATGAAGTCACTATTTAAGTGGATACAAGCCTAGCTGACAATTCTCACCGAGGAGATTTACTTGGTAGGAAACAAAAAGCGTGATTCTCAAGATCTGCTGTAACTCATCAGTCTCATCTGGTGCCAAAAGAGGAGCGTCTCTATCAGATCTTATGATGACAAAAAGAAGAAGGAGTTGATATCATGTTGTAAGACAAGCACAGAATAAAATAAATAAATAAATGAACGAACACTCAGAAATCCCCCCCAAAGTAAAAAAGCATTCCCTGAGCATGTGCAGAGAACACCCTGGCAACTGTCTCACCGCCGGCCCTGCCACCAGCGCTGCCAGGGTGGGGGGGCGGGAGAAGGATTGGCAGTCCAGCGGCTGTGGGCCACTCAGGCCTCACCGCCACTGGGGAGGGGGGTGCGGGAGAAGGCTTGGCGGCTGGTGGCTGTGAGCCGCTCAGGCCTCGGTGCTGGAGGAGGGAGGGGGGAGCTCCTCCTACTCCCGCAGGCCGGGAGCTGTGGAGAATACTCCCCCCCCCCGCGAGTATCGCGGGTCCCACTTCTTGTAATTCTTATATTTGTCACTGGACAGAACACCTCCTTCTGTTTTCCGCACAGAGGGGGTCTCTTGGCTATTAGTATATAGATTGCTCTTCACACAGCTCAGTAAGATGGACATTCCCCATCTCACTACCACATGGTCTTCACAGAACAATCAACAACTCAGTTGTTTCCAAACTTTCTAAGTTCCATGTCATCGTCTACCAAGGAACCCCTTTGTGTCTGTCACAGACATTGTATCTTATGAAAGATTCTGGGGTATGTTGCAGGGCCCATGCTGACTGGGCCGCACTGTGATGGGGCTTTGCTAAGGAAGACTGTGAGTCTCTGGCAAGCTGCCTTTCAGGGGAAGCTTCTGAATTTCCCATTTAGGAATCCCTAAGCTCTCTGGAGATCTGAAACTTGCCCAGAAAATGGTTTGTAGACCATAGTCCCGAGGAAAGGACCATTTGCCCTGATCTTGTTTGGGTCTTTATATAATCCCATGGCATGGAAATTAACCCTTTGTCCAACTACTCAAAGTACAATGGAACACAATTCACTAGTTAAAGCTATGAACTCTCCAAAACCTCTCAACAACCCGATTTTTCTTCATGCTTCTTCTTGCTCCTATCCTCACAAGATTGCACTCTGCCTTCTCCTTGCCCATTTTTCAGCCGGTATGATCCTCCTTTCCTATGCAAACAGACTTCAGCAGCCTTCAGCTGATTTCTTCTGTCTCCATAATCAAGAGATCTCAAGGACGGGTCTCCCCACTCAGCAAAGGGTCCAGGCAAAGAGAAACCTGTCTGACCTCTACATCACAGTGAGTGGTAGGTCTTACCTGTGAGACCGTGATGCCACATTTCTTGGCTAGTTCCTCTTTGGCTTCCTCACTGGGGTAAGGGTTGCTGAGGTGGGAATAGAAATACTCATTGAGGATTTCTGTAGCTTGCTTGTTGAAGTTTCGTCTCTTCCGTCTGGAGAAATGAAAGACAGTTGGCATCCGTGATCCAGGGACTAACACCCATAGTCGTCAGATGCACGTCAGCTCCCCGACCCACATGATGCCCTAGCAGAACTAAAACGAATTGCACCCAAGAAACTTTCCAGTGTCCTCCGGGGCTTCCCAAAGGGCCAAACTTTCCATGACCTGCAGATGCAAGTCACTTTCTCTCCCAACCTTGCTTGTTTTGAAATGAACAGCAGCCTTCAGAGGCTAGGCATCTGATTGGAGAAGTGGGGGAAGGGATACTTGGCGCTTTCCCCACTGAAATATTTTCTGATCGACAGTGACTTTCCTGTGTTGCTGTTCCTACACTTGAGGAGTGGAAAGAAGCCAGAGAAATGTTTAGTACCCCTCCTCAAGGGGCATTTTCCCATTCTTGATGGAAGTCTCCAAAGGCTGCTTTTCATTACAAAAAAGTTAGGAGACACTTTCATATATCTATAATCACATCTATATCAACACCAATTGCCAATATAACCCAGACCATGCACGATGGGAAGTGACTGCCTGCTTGCTGGAGGCTGTTCATGCCTGCTGCTGCATGTGAACAGGTTTTTAGCACTGGCACTTTGTAATGTTTTATATTTATATTGTCATGACTTTACTTAGTTCTGTTTTAGCTAAGCTGCCCTGAGCCTGCTATGGCGGGAAGGGCGGGGTAGAAATCAAATCAATCAATAAATATACATGGCATAGCCCTTAATCTTTTTTTATTATTTAAACTTTTATTATCGGGATATTACATTCCATCTTAAACAATCACACATTTTATCAAATAGTTCAAATATCCCATTTTCTATTACACCCCCATATCCACCCCCTTGCTTGGCTTCCCGCAATGCTTATATCCAGTTATCTATTTACTCTTAACATATTCCATCTTTATTTTTCTGTTAATCACTTTCTTAAAACTTTAATTTTTTACTCACTATATTCTATATCTTATATCTTATCCTCAGGTAACCTCATCTATTTGACTATAGATTACTTCATTTCTAATACTCTTCAAAACACAATAAGTTGTTTGTAACATCCCAGTTGGTCTCCAAGTATTGTTTAAAGTCTTTCCATTCTTCAAAAAAGTTTTCGTCCTCTTGATTGTTTAGCTTTCTTGTGATTTTATCCATTTCAGCCATAAACACAACTTTTTAAATCCAATCCCATTTTTCTGCCCTTAATCTTGTGTGCGCTCTCTCTCTCTTTCTCTCTGCACCTCCTGGGCCAAGCCCTTTTACCTTAAGGAGTACCCATGAGCCTACCTGTTCACTCCAGTCATCTTTAGGAGCTCTGCTTTGGATGCCTTTGCCATTTGAGGCCAGACAGGTGGCAACTAGAGAAAAGGGCCTTCTCCGTCGTGGCACGAAAACATTGGTACTCCCTCCCCCGGGAAACTCATCCGTCTCTCTCTCTCAATCTCTTCTGCCAGTGGGTGCAGACCTTTGCTTTGTTTCGTTTTGCATCCCCCCCAGTAACGGTGACTGCTCTGCTCTCAGGTGTCTGTATGTGTTTTCATCAAATTATTTTATAATTTTAAATGCTGTTTTATTATTTTAAATTGAAATGTTTTTATGTTTCACAGTCACTGGCTTGGGGCCCTGATCGGGTGGAAAGGCAGCATGGAAATGTTTAAAAAAATAAGATTCACAAACTAAGCCCTGGCGGATCTCGCCAGCAGTGCTAACATAAAAATGCAATAGTCTGCAGGATCAGGGTCGTGGCCCATCTAGTCCAGTATCCTGTTTCACACAGTGGCCAACCAGTTGCCTGGGAGGCCAAATAAACAGGCACAGTGGCCATGGACCGCCCCCTGTTCTTGCCTCCAAGCACTGGAATTCAGAGGCTGACTGATGTACTCATCATAAGAACATAAGAAACGCCAATGTTGGATCAGTCCAAAGGCCCATCCAGCCCAACAGACTGTATCACACAGTGGCCAGAAATACCAGTGCCATCAGGAGGTCCACCAGTGGGGCCAGGCCATTAGAAGCCCTCCCAACTGTTGACCCCCCCAAGCACCAAGATGACAGAGCATCACTTGCCCCAGAGTCCCTATCTATACCTTGTGGCTAATAGCCACTGATGGACCTCTGCTCCATATGCTTATCTAATTCCCTTTTGAAGCCGTCCATGCTTGTACCTGCCGCCACCTCCTGTGGCAGTGAATTCCAAGTGTTAATCACTCTTTGGGTGAAGAAGGACTTCGTTTTATCCGTTCTAACCCGACCACTCAGCAATTTCATGGAGTGCCCACGAGTTCTTGTATTGTGAGAAAGGGAGAAAAGTACCTCTTTCTCTACCTGTTCTTTCCCATGCATAATCTTATAAACCTCAATCATGTAACCCCTCAGTCGTCGTTTCTCCAAGCTAAAGAGCCCTAAGCGCCTTAACCTTTCCTCATAGGGAAAGTGTTCCAACCCTTTTATCATTCGAGTTGCCCTTTTCTGCACTTTTTCCAAAGCTATAATATCTTTTTTAAGGTGTGGTGACCAGAACTGCACACCACCACCTTGAACAACTTTGTATCATCCGCAAATTTAGCCACTTCACTGCTTACTCCCATCTCCAAATCATTAATGAACAAGTTAAAAAGCAGTGGACCAAGTACTGATCCCTGCGGTACCCCACTGCTTACCACCCTCCACTGAGAAAATTGCCCACCTACACTCACTCTCTGTTTTCTATGAACTAGCCAGTTTTTGATCCATAAAAGGACTTGTCCTTTTATCCCATGATTTTTGAGCTTGCTTAGGAGCCTTTGATGAGGAACTTTATCAAAAGCTTTCTGGAAGTCAAGGTAAATAATATCTATTGGATCCCCCTTGTCCACATGTTTGTTCACCCCCTCAAAGAACACTAACAGGTTAGTGAGACAAGATCTTCCCTTACAGAAACCGTGCTGAGTCTGCCTCAATAGGTTTTGTTCATCTATGTGCCTACTAATTCTTTCCTTAATAATGGTTTTCCACCAATTTACCCGGTATCGACGTCAGACTGACTGGCCTGTAATTTCCCGGATCTCCTCTGGAACCCTTTTTAAAGATGGGAGTGACATTAGCTACCTTCCCGTCCTCAGGAAAGGAGGCAGATTTTAAGGAAAGATTACATATTTTTGTCAGGAGATCCACAAGTTCACGTTTGAGTTCTTTCAGAACTCTCGGATGTATGCCATCTGGGCCTGGTGATTTATCAGTTTTTAAGTTGTCTATCAGTTTTAGGACCCCCTCTCTCGTCACCTCAATCTGACTCAGGTCTTTCAACACCCCTCCTGAAATCAGTGGTTCTGGAGTGGGCAAGCACCTCTCATCTTCCACAGTGAAGACAGAGGCAAAAAATGCATTTAGCTTCTCAGCCATTTCCCTATCATCCTTCAGCACTCCTTTTACCCCTTGGTCATTCAAGGGCCCCACTGCCTCCCTGGCTGGCTTCCTGCTTCTAATGTATTTGAAGAAAGTTTTATTGTTGGTTTTTACGTTTTTTGCTATATGCTCCTCATATTCCCTTTTTGCCTGCCTGACCACAGACTTGCATTTTATTTGCCATAGCCTGTGTTCCCTTTAATCAGCCTCACTGTGACTAGCTTTCCACTGCTTAAAGGAATCCTCATCATAGCTAGTAGTCATTGATGGACCTCTCTTCCTAAAAAAAACTGCCTAGTCCCCTTTTAAAGTCATCTGTGCTCATGGCCATCACTCCATCCACTGGCAGCGAAATTGCCAAACAAACTATCCATTGAGTAAAGTGTCTTTCTTCTTGTCCACAGTGAATCTATTGTCCATCAACTATTTTGGGTGCCCCCAAATTCTAGTATTAGGGGAGAGGGAGAAAAAGTTCTCTCCGCTTTCTCCACCCCATGCATAATTTTATAAATTTTTATCATGTCCCTCCTCTGCCATTTTTATCGAAGCTGAAAAGTTCCAAATTTTCAGGCTGTCTTTGTAAGAAAGGGACATCCGACCACCTTAGGACTCTATGAACCAATTCACGTTAAGACCAGGCCTGCAATATTTTGAAGCTTTCTTTCATTTCAGCTATTCCAGCTGGAACATATCTGAAAAGCACGGTGAATTATGACCCTAGTCCGTGTCTTTAGCTACTGGCTCTGGAGAAAGAGGCAAAAGGTTATGGTTCCAGTGACAACAGATGCTGATGGTCCCTTCCATGTTCCAAGGGGTCCAGTTGGGTGACATGGCACAGGAAAAATGGCTTCTGCAAAACGCAGATACCTATTTTTCCCATCCAGAACAGGGAGAACCTGCACAATCAGGAATCTCACTGGCATCACAGGCATTTGTCTGGTAGCTATCTGAGTAGGAGCTAAAGCCCCATCACGTGATGACTGCAGGGACTGGTCACACTGCATGATCGCCCGCTGATCTGCTAACTAAGCAGCATGCGGGTCTTCTCTAGAGGTTTATGCTGGGGGGGGGGGAACACACCCCTGTATCCAAACATTGTTCCTGCTTCCCCTGCTTCTAGCTGAAGCAGCGTTGCAACATGGATCTTGCCTGATCGGGTTTGCTCAGCTGAGCTCCTCATCTTATTGCCATATGGGTGGAAAACTGACACTGCAACGGACTAACTCACAAAATAAAAATGCTGGCGTTATTAGCATTTCCAGCGAAACACAGATTCTAAATAATGCATATGTGCTGTTAATTTCCTGTGCAATGAATTCAAAGTAATAAGCCATTCTTCTTCACATTTAATTTAACCATATATAAAGTGATCATCCTATAAAACATCTTCTAAACTTTCCTAATCCAATCAGTTAAGGAGGAACGGACTCCTTCTATCTTATTTGCTATCTCAATCCTAGCCTCCATGATTAAGCTCCTGATCAAGGCTGCGGTCGCACACACCAAATAATCCACTTTCAATGCATTTTCCAACTGGATTTTACTGTGTGAACTGGCAAAATCCAGTTGGAATGTGCACCGAAAGTGGATTGAAAATGGATTACTTAGTGTGTGTGACAACAGCCCAAGTTTGATACCTGATTTCGTGCTGGAAAACAATAATTTAGCTCACCAATCTTTAGCCCTGTCAACGCTGGCAATACTTCCCCTTAGCACCAATTCACTCCAGGTTAAAAATGCGAAATACTTGCCTCTTTTCTTAAAGCAAAAAACAAGCAGAGCAGCCTTATTGCTAAGTTTGCAAAAGTTACAGCCTACAAAGTATGCTAATATACAACCCTGTTAACGGACAGACTGTGGGAAAAAAGGGAAGCACCTCTTTCCCAAGGTACATTCACTCCTTGTTTTCAAAGATGAGAAATTAATATTTTATTGCTGAAATTTGTACCTAATCGTATCTCTAATAACTATTCTGATTTTGCACCATTTTTGTGTCTAAACTGCATTTTGGAACTTTTAAAAATGTACAAATTATTTCAGTGTATTGAGACCCAATTAGTTCCTTGTTTTATAAATTAGTTCTCTACAAGATTCAAATTGAAGAAATAATTTGAGATGGATCCAACTGCAGATGCCAGTTTGTTGGATAAAGCCCTTGTTAGGTCCTGTGTTGAATTTTTTCCACTCTTTTCTCTACTTATTTAGTTTATTTGTTGTTATAGCTTTTATATTACATGGTGATGAGATAAATTAATTTTTGTAAAATTTTCCTATTAATAAAGTAAAATGAATTTAAAAAAACCCAAAACAAATCCACTCCTTGGTCACCTGCAGAGGTGACGCTTCTTACTTGCCTCAGGCAACCGAACCGAGTGCTATTTTTTACATGCCGGAGGTCAAAGCTCACCGCGCATCGAGAAATCGGGAGCGCAGGATCATGACTGCTTCACACGTGCTCTGCTTGAGCTGCATCTGGATAGAGCTGAACTTGCGGTGGATGATGCTGACCATCCGCTCGATCTCCTTGGGTGAAATGGGCCGGGTCCTACTTTGCTCCCGCAGTAGATTCATGACGTGGGTGGTGAACTCGTTGCATGCCTGGGACAACAGGAGAAAGAGCAAGGAGAAACCCTCAGGACCGGAGGAGTCACTCACGGGATGCTGCACAAGCTGGCACCAAGACGACACAAAACCCACCCCGCTGCTGCTGAAGAGTCTTCCCCATACCATGATCTTAAGATGTCCACACAAACTCTACAGAAACCCATGTTTTTGTAAACTGGAAGTCCACATCTAAAACCAGGTACAATCCTTTGATTTTTAATGTGCATGTGTCTCCCTCTCCCACCCTGGTCGACCAGCTTGAACAAGAATCTACAGCTGCAGTTGCTGATAATTTTATTCCATCAACAACAAAAAAATAAATTGGAAAGACTTGTGCTCATGGAAATTTCAGGATAATTGTCCTGACAAGTATAATTACAGTATTTGAGCAGAAAATTGAAACTGTTGGATTACAGTGACACCACAATACAGTCACCGTTAAGGACGAGGTGGTTGGGCACCTATTTATGGATGGAAGGCACATACATATGCATGCATGTGAGCACGCATATGCGCATGAGGGAAAGCTGTGACCTGACACTGCCATCCGAAACAGACTTACACTCTTGTCAAGTGGGCCAAACAGCCTGGCCTCCTGTCACCAGGTGATGGACCAGGTGATGGCCTTTCCAATCAGGTAACTGCAATGGGCCTCCAGCCCTTACAGCCACTTTTCCTGACACCAACCAAACATGCATGTAGCTGCCTTATTCTGAATCCATCCCTTGGTCCATCAGGGTCAGTACTGCCTGCTCAAACTGGCAGCAGCTCTCCGGGGTTTCAGGCCGAAAAGGGTCTTTCACAATACCTACTACCTCGTCTTTTTAGCTGGAGATGCTGGGAATTGAACCTAGGACGTTCTGCAAACCATGCAGATGCTCTGCCACTGACCCACGGCCCCTCCTGGATGGAAATCATTCCCCTGAAAGGGAAACCATTTGCAGACATGCACAACACGTGTTGCTTTGTGCTACTTGATGGGGGGGGGGAATGGAAATCAACAGCTGGCAAAAAGGAAAGTTTGTTTGGAGGACATGGCCGTTAAGAAGTATTGTCCTTGGTTTGGACTGAGCTGAAAGAGAGAGAAATAGAGAAGAGATCTGTACATCAGATAAGGTCTGTTTTTATCGTCTGCCATATTGTGTCAAACAAGCATAATTATAAATGAGCAGTCAGTCTCTTGTCCGGTTTCAGTCAAACCAACGGCATCTACACCTTGCTGACATCCCCCAGTCCTCCCTGTCACCCCCTCTACAACCCCCCTCTTTTTTCTTTGCCATCAAGTTGCAGCCAACTTAGGACAACCTCGTAGGGTTTTCAAAGCAACAGATTTCCGAAGTGGTTTGCAGCTTGCAGCTTTTGTAATGTAAACAGCCTTGCCTGTCTTCCTGGAAGTAGAGGAGGAAGAAAAAGAGGAGATTGGATTTATATCCCGCCCTTCACTACCTGGTAGGTTCAAGAACTCTTGTTAGGACTGAAGAAAAAGCATAAAATCCCACATCCACCCCCCTAGTGTTTCTATGGCCACATGGACAGCTATAGGGTGCCCTATCTAACCTAGGCATGGCACAAAGATTCACCAATGTCAGTCCCATGAGAACCAACACTTGGGGCACAACTTCAGGAATAATTATGGCTTCTACTCCCATGCGCTCTCACAACACCCCCCGCCCCGGAATTCAACATGACAAGCGAAGGGGAAGAAAAACAGAACTTAAGGAAATGAAAGTTAAGCCTGAGCTTGACAGTGTCCTCTCTTTAACTTCCTTGTCTTAGAGGGGTGTCAAACTCCTCCTTCTGCCCATCCTGTTGTACTGCTTCCTGTTTTGCTTTCACTGAAGTAATACATGTGGGCCACTGACCACTGGGTAACACTGCTTGCCTCCTTTAGCTGCCAAATGCAGGCTTATGCCTGTAATGCATGACTGCATGTCTTCCTGAAGGGTTACAAGTACCAGCTTCCGCTCATTATACCATCTGAGGGTTTCAAGGGCTAGCCATTGCCCACTTTTTTTTTTGCAGCAAAGCAAGAGATGTTCACAACATGAACACACATAACAAATTTAATAAAAATGAAGTTTTAGTAATAAAAATGCCCCTCCAAACTGCACGACTCTATTTTGGATCAGCAATCTTCCAACAGAAGTGGAGGTGCTGCCTGGCTAGCCACAGGAGGCACTGCGTGGGTGACCGAGGGCAATGGGCTAAGCAGGTTGCACTGCCAAGACAAGGGGCGGTGGTGCCGGATGAGTCGCCAGCAAATAGCCGTGGTTAGGGAGGTCGTCTGGAAAGCAGTAAACCGTCCTTGCTCCTTAGCGGCAATTAAGAGGAAGCGGAGCCCATCGCCATTATTTCCTAGGTTGCCTCCAGCACGGGCCCACCAGTAAAGCGGTGGAGCTCCCCCTCCCATCGCGGTTGCTCCTCCGTGGTGCTTATTTATTTATTTAACTTTCGACTTTATAACCCGCTCGAACCCCCCTTTTTCAGGGGGTCTCTGAGCGGCTTACAGGCAGGTGCTAATCACAATTGTTCCCTAACTAGGGCCACACATTCCTATACGGGGGTGGGTTTTCTGCCTTATTTCACTGGTCAGTGCTCTAGCTGCCCCAAGTCAAAACACTATCAGCCAATGACCATGCTTGGAATATGTCACATGGAGCCCAAAATATATGCATTTAACTCCCCACTGGGGCCAAGCCACTTCAGTAAAAATGGTGCGGGGAGGAAGGCGCTACAGTCCCAAGCTGAACCCGGGTCCTGGAGGGTTTAAAAATAACACTCCCCCTCCGATTCTCTAGCAGACCAGTATGAGGAAAAGATGGCTGCAATTTGGTTTCCAGTGCTCAGCTACATGTCAGATAGAGGCATTCTCCCTAATAATCCACTCTACTGGAATATGCTGTATTTTTGACAAATTATTTTTTATTATAGCCTCCTGTATCCATCAGATGGGATTTAGTTCATGAGATTCAGTTTGTTAAGGTAAAGTTTCAAAAACAGGTGTTTTGTGATGTAAAACAAAACACTAATGAAAAAGTTATAAGGTTGTATGGTTGTGTAATTGTTATCTGAGTTATCGATTAAGGATTTAAGAAGGCTGGCTAGGATAGAATAATCTGAGAGTGCTTATGCCCAGGGGTCATTTCCTGCGGGAGCGCACAGGAGCGGAGCTCCGGCAGTAAAGAGCCCAGGGGGCGGGCACATGCAACAAGCCCCACCCCCTGCTCCCAGCAGCCCTCAGCCAGAGCAAGAAGCAGCCAGGTAAGCTGCAGAGCCCCCCCCCGGTCCAAAACAGTCCAGTGGCACCCTTAAGACCAAGTTTTATTCAGGTAGAAGCTCCCCCTCCTCTGTGAGGGCATATCTGCACTTTTCTTCCCCCCCCCCAATAGCTAGCAATCCAAAACAGTCCAGTGGAGCCTGAGCAGTGGGTGTTACCTTCTGACATACTTCCGGTGATGTCAGGGTGTGTGGCATATGCAAATAAGTTATGCTAATGAGTTGTGCTAGTGAGCTCCTGCACCTCTTTTTCTACCAAATGACCCCTGCTTATGCCTAAAACCGATCTCTACCAAACGTTCTGTCAAAATTTACCATAGAATAAAGAAACAATGGCTTGGTGTTGTTGTTGTTTTTTGTTAAAAAAAACATTCCCCACAGCTACTGTGTGGCTGCAAGGGAACCCAGACTCAACTCCTTTAAAAACCTATCGTGTCGTTTGGTCCTTCAGCAGTTGAGCAGACCAGCTCTCACCAGCTTTCAGGGATGATGCAGACCAACTGATTCAGAGTGCAAAGTAGGACACCTGCCTCCAGCAAATTTGGATGCGTGTCCGGCAATGATAGGACAGGGTCATGGCTCAGTGACAGAGTATCTGCTTTGCACGTAGAAGGTCCCAGATTCAATCCCTGGCATCTCCAGGCAAATGAATCAGGTAGCAGATGACTTGAAAGACCCCTGACCGAGACCTTGGAGAGCCTCTGACAGATAGGGTAGTGAATACTGACTGTGATGGATGAAGGTCTGACTTGGTATAGGACAGCTTCAGATGCATGTTTAGTAATAATGATTATAGCCACAGAGATGGAAAATGCCATCATGGCTCCCATCATGAAAAGCGCAAACAGAGAACAACTGAGATTAAAGATGCTGAACGCAGAATGCTGCCAGAAGTTCACATTCCAGGTTTCTAGGGGCCCAGCTCTTGTTGATTAGCCACAGGCCAAGTCTGACTGAGATTTCACTGCATACCTCAGCCTTTCGGTCAGCCTGGGTGAGGAGCAAAGAGGGCAGGTTATTCAACTAGATTGGTGTAATGTATCCAGTCCAGACCGCGTGGCTGGCTCAGGCTCCACGCGGTCAGACACAAACGTCGAGCTTCACTCCAAGAGACAATGGACTATGCGGATCCTAGCCCGCTCCAATCAGGGGGCTAGGTTCCCGGCCAAGAGCCTATGGGACTCTCGGCCACTGTAAATAACCTATTGGGAAGTAGGGGTGTGTTTTGGGTGGCGGTTTCTCGGGGGATATAAGCCGGCCTGTGAGCCGGCCAAAGTCGTCTTGTTCCTGTTTGAATAAAGTACGCTTTGCTGAAATCACTCTCCGTCTGTGTACTTTTCATTGCCCAAAGGCTAGGTAGTGGGAAGTTGAGAACTTCTTATTTCCCAAACCCTAAAATGGCTGTAGGCAGATCTACTTGCGACACAGGCCAAACCAGCTGGTTTCTCATCTCCCCACACTTTTTTATGTTCTGAGAGTAAGTCAGAGAATTCAGTGTACATGCAGGAGAACTGTGTTCTGATTTCGCTTCAGGCTGTGCCAGGGAGGAGGAGGAGGAGGAGATTGGATTTATACCCTGCCTTTCACTACCCAAAGGAGTCTCAGAACAGCTTAAAATCTCCTTTCCCTTCCCCTCCCCACAACAGACACCCTGTGAGGGAGGTGGGGCTGAGAGAGCTCTTTCCAGAACAGCTCTGAGAGAAATGTGACTGGCCCAAGGTCACACCAGCATCAGCATGTGGAGGAGTGAGGAATCAAACCCAATTCTCCCAGATGAGAGTCTGCGCTCCTAGCCACTACACCAAACTGGCTCTCAGACACGCCACAGGCATGTGACTACACCATATAAAGCACATTTAGTAGTAGTGATGTAGCTGTGGTCTGAAGGCAGTGAGAACCTCTGGCCAGGTTAGGCACTCAAGGAATACCAAGTCCAGGACAAGCTGGCTAATTAATGCTCACATTCTCTCTCTCCTCTCCTTCAGTAAGAGGTGGAATGAAATTGGATGTTACACAGAGTCCCGTGTAAGAGAGAACTCAAGTCACTAGTGTTTTGGATTGGAGGCATCAGGCCCACGGCATTATTTGGGGACCAATGAGAAGCTGTTTAAAAATATTTAGAAATACAGCTTGCCTCAAGGAATGTTCCACATCTAATAAATCCACAGAAACACCTTTTGAGCTGGAGACTGATCACATTCTTATTTTCATTTGGCCATTCCTGACATTCATGCAATAATCTCTTTCTAAGATAAGGTAGGATAAGAAAAAGTGACCAGTCTAAGAAGAAGAAGAAGAGATTGGATTTATACCCCGCCCTTCACTTGGAGTCTCAGAGCGGCTTACAAACTCCTTTCCCTTCCCCTCCCCGCAACAGACACCCTCCTGTGAGGTAGGTGGGGCTGAGAGAGCTCTGACACAAACTGCTCTTTCAGGAACAGCTGTGCCAGAGCTTGTGACTAAGACCAAACAGGACATGTCATGGTTGAATAGGGGATGTGAGCCCAGGTCTACTTAGTTTAAGTCAAGAACCAAAAAGGTAAGAAAGAAACCTAGTAGAGGGCCAATAGTTAAAACCTCATATATACTTGTTGTAAGTAAAAATACATGTATTTATTTTGAGAAAAGTTAAAAAAAACATATAAGGGCCCAATGAAAGCCCCATTACAAAGCACAAATGACATACACACGAGGAGCAATTATTGTGACCTAATGCGTTTTGGCCCAATAAGGCCTTCTTCAGAGGTCAACCAATTTGAAGTGCAAATACGCATATGTTACAAAGAACTGGCAAAGAATATGTCAATAGTGGACCAAAAAAGGAATGTTCCAAAGCAAGATGAATAGACACGAGACAGGAATGTTTATGAGGCCTCTTAGGAATAAGTCATGTGTCCAGTGCATATGCGCAGGTAGTAAAAGATATCAGAGCCAAAATGTCCTCAAGAGAAAGTTTAAGACCCCCACACCTCCCGCTATGCCATCATTGGCTTCATAGCAGAGAGCTGACATCTTGTCCAGGATCACCTAAGGCCCAGTTTAACTGAAGTGGTAAAGCTTTTCTTGGAACGGAATAGGTTAGGCCTGATTGAAATGTGATGCTATTGGATCATGCCACCTTTCATGCACCCAATGCTTCATTTAACTCAGGCTCTCGGCAGCTTTGTATGTGCTGTTAGCACTCCAGACGCCAGAGATCCCATTGCCTGGGTAAATGTTGTATTGGTGTGCTAATGTTGCACACCCAATGGCCCAGCACGGATAGCAGTGCGGCTTAAATGAGAGCATATTAAAGATCAGATTGGTAAATTCTTCCTGCCTGCTACCAACACAGGTAAATTAAGCATTTTGCATCAAGTAGGGCAGCTCGGTTATCTGCTGGAACATTTTTTCCATGACCTAAACTACCTGCCCATAGAAAATTAGAATGTCAAAGAGAAGGGTCCCACTCAGCCTTCTTTCAAAATGCTCTTTCTATCTGCCGGGAGACTCTGTTCCTTGGGAAGCGATGAAAACTGTAAGCACAACATTGCAGTCTGAAGTATACAATGTGGGGGGGGGGGATCTCTCTCTTTCACTGTTGGTTCTACTTGAATGCATACAAATCGTGGCCAACAACACAACGGATAAAGTGGAAATCAGGCCTACCCCCTCATCCATGGGACCACGCCGGGTTTTTTTTTTGCCTCTGCTGTGCTAAGAGACATAGCACCACGCACAAGACTGGTACCTGTTCGTATTTCTCCAACTCAGTGTGGTAAATCTGTCGAATCTGAGAAAGTTTCGCTCTGTAGTCGGAATGCTCGACAGAATTGTCTGAGCCGGCACCCCCAGATGCTGCCGCCGCCGCTGCCGCCGCCGCCGAACCCCCTCCTTTCTCAGGTCCCGCTACCCCTTCTGCTAAGAGCATGTTGTCCAGGCGCATCAGCTGAGGGTCTGTTGGTTCTTCCTCTTGAGCCCCTCGAATACTCAACACTGTGTAAGAGAGAGAGGAGAGCAAAATGAGCAGATTAAAACATGGAACAATAGCAACAGTTCCTCTAGGGCAGTGGTGGCGGCGAACCTATGGCATGGATGCCAGAGGTGGCACTCAGAGCCCTCTCTGTGGGCACATGTACCATCGCCCCAGCCAGGCCCAGACCACCATTAAAGTGTCGAATTCTCTGCCAAATAATTGTAAGTAAATGAAATCATTTGGGATTGCTTTCCTTACTTTGTTTGGATTATCTTAAATTAGTGTATGAGTTGTTTTTTCTAAAGTAAAACCTCAGTATTCAGGTTAGATTGCCGTGTTGGCACTTTGCGATAAATAAGTGGGTTTTGGGTCGCAGTTTGGGCACTCGGTCTCTAAAAGGTTCGCCATCACTGCTCTAGGGTTATGCCCTAGCAATCAGTTGGATCAAGCCAGCTTTTCCACTAAATCCCTGACAATTCACCCCCTTACCACAGCTCCCACCCCACGTGGCTTTTGTACATGCAGGTCCCATGATCCACAGCATCACTTTTTTTTTTAGCATCACCTTTTTTGATGATCAAAGAGGCTTGTCAGGTCCCCCCTGGCGACCGGCGGGGGATGGGGGGGAGATGGGGGGGAGGGTTGCCAGATCCAGGTTGAGAAACTCCTGGAGATTTGGGGGAGGAGCCTGGGGAGCACAAGGACCTCAGTGGGGAACAAGGCCATAGAGCCCACCCTCCGTTTCCTCCAGGGGAACTGATCTCTGTACTCTGGAGATGAGCCGTAATTCCCGGGGGTCCCCAGATCCCACCTGGGGGCTTGCAACCCTATGATCAAAGGGGCTCATCCCTTCTTTTTTACTAGCAGAAAAAGCTGGTTGGATACAACATGATGGCTGCGGTCACACACACTAAATAAACCACTTTCTATGCACTTTCCAACTGGATTTTGCCAGTTCACACAAGTAAAACCCAGTTGGAAAGTGGAGTGAAAGTGGATTCTTTAGTGCGTGTGACCACAGCCACTGTCTCTGCACACTGGAGCTGGATATCCTGCTGCTGTTCATAGAAGAAAATCAAGACGCACTTGAAAAATATATCAAGGGACACAGCATGGTGGCTCCCCTCCCCTCAGCCTGCTCTATAATTTATTTACTTCATCTGCAAAAGCCTTTCTAACATTGGACTTCTGAAGGAGGGCCTGTGAGCACTTTGCATCTCCCCCCTCCTTTCCCACCAAAAATTCATCAACAGGTTTGCTATTCAGGCTAATTGCAAAACAAACAAATAAGACAAAACAGTTAACTGTAGGCTGTGAAACAATGAAGATACCATTTGAAAACAGTAATGAATTATCATTATTTTAAAACCACATTTAGTACATTTTCTATCATTGTAAATGATTGAGTGAACAGTTCTCCTTGGCTTCTAAGCTCGAGCAGTAGGAATCAGCCTACGGGTACAAAATAAAAATTAAGAAGTGAAGTAACAACACCTACTAATGACAAAGGACAGTTTTTCAGGCTACTGTGCTAAATATACAACAGGCCAGTTCTTCCTCCTTGGAGATATTGGCAATTATATGCAAGTGACCAAGAAGAGAAATTTTTACAACACTATTAGGTTTGCCCACTTTGGCCAATGCTTGCAAATGGCACCATAATGATATGAAAAGGAAGACGCCACGTATACAGTGCCTGAAAGGAATATTTGACCATTTTTAACAGGAATATTTAACTTATTTTGATTAACTATTTGATCCTTTAACTACAGGCAAACAACAGGCAATCAAGCCCCCTTGACCCAAGAGGAAAGGGGGGGGGGTTATGAATGACTGACTGAATGGACGGCTGGCACCCTGACCCTAAATCCTCACTCAAAACTCCACAAATGCGTCCTGTGAATGAAAAAAAAAATGTCCTGATAGTTTTAAGTTTTCACTTAAAAAATTATCAATAAGCAGCCATGGCATTAATTCACAGAAATCTATTATTTGTTTATTAAAATAGCCATTGAATGCCTTTTCCCACAGGAATGGGCCCTATTGCATTAATACCACCTAAAGCAGGAAAGGGGAGGGAGGGAGCCCAAACAGCTCATCTGTGCAGCCGATCCTGGGAATCAGTAATTCTATGTGATAGGAATGTTTATGTTTCCCCCCAAAAGAAGTCATGAACCTACGGAGGTTATGCTAGCTTTCAATACTTCAGCAGCCTCTGGCACGAACACATATTTTCTTTAATTAAATTGAGAAATACTTGCTTAAAACAATACTGACGAAACTTCTCAGAAGAAAAAGGAGCTGGAAACGGAAGATGACATGAACAGATAAATTCACACACACACACACACGCACAGAGGAGGCCGGGCAAGAGACGAGGCTGGGGTAGCGGAGGGAAAGGGTTATCATGCAGTAAAGTAAAGGTAAAGGTTCCCTTGCTCGAAAGCCAGTTGAGTCCGACTCTAGGGTTGCGGTGCTCCTCTCTGTTTCAAAGCCGAAGAGCCAGCGCTTTCCGAAGACGTTTCCGTGGTCATGTGGCCGGCATGACTAAACACCAAGGCGCACGGAACGCTGTTCCCTTCCCACTGAAGTGGTACCTATTTATCTACTTGCAATTTCTTGCTTTCGAACTGCTAGGTTGGCAGGAGCTGGAACTAGAGACGGGAGCTCACTCCATCATGTGGCAACCCGGGTCTCAAACTGCTGAACTACCGACCTTCCACAGCCTGCAGTGCAGCGTCTTAACCACTTGAGCCACCGCAGCTCCATATCATGCAGCACTCTAATACAAAATGGTTGATGCTTTTCTTAAAAGCTTAAGAGTCTGGATTTGTCTGAAGAGGCAGATGTTTATAAAAATACCTAAACAGCTACATAGCATTATGTAGCCTACATAGCCTAAATGGCTACATAGTATTATTTACACATTTAGTTGTTCCCTGAGGTAGAAAGAACCCACCACAGAAGCTGCCAACTAGAAGGCCTTGGGCCAAGTTTGCCCCACATGCGCAGATAGGCAATTAAAAAAAACCCAAAACACCTCCCTAGCGGCAGACGGGATCTGCAGGTTCAGGCTGCCAAATCCGTTCTGCGGGCGCCCCCCCCCACGTTCAGACATCTGGCCATGCACAACAACTGCGCAGGGAACACTTGTGATGTGGTGCCTTTTAACCTGGGCTCCAAGTCGTCCTATGACGGGATAAAAGTATGGCTGGGGAACGCAGTCTCAGGTCTTTTCTTGACAGGGAGGTTTTATATTGCCAGATTTTCTGGACTGTATATATGTGTAATTAACAGGGGTCATTTCATAGAAAAAGAGCTAGGGGGACTCATTAGCATAACTCATTAGCATATGCCACACCCCCTGACATCACCGGAAGTGTGTCCACCCCACAGCCGGCGGCGACCTCCAGCGGGCACCAGCAGGGAACTCCAGGCCCCGCCCTCCCGCACCTCACCCGGGGGGATGACGTCCCCCCGCGTCCCCCCCAAAATGACCCCTGAGTAAGCTTACCTATCCAAGCTACTGGCACTCAGTACCAGTGAATACCACCACACAAAAAAGCTATGATTACACATATGTATAATTCAGAAAATTTGGCAATATAAAATGTTGCTTCTTTAATGTAGATTAGGAATGGAAGAGGGGATATATTGCCGCTTGCAAGCCGCAACAATATACCAATGAACTACAGCTAAAATGTAAGTGTCTGGTGCCAGTCAGGAAGAAGCAAAACCATCTGCAGCTGGCACAAGAGTTAAGATGCGGCCAGAATGTTCAAATCAGTCAGTAAATACGGGGAATGTCGTGCCCTCTGTGTGTGTCTGGCCGAGCCCTGTAGGCTGTTGCCAGTTCTGGTTGCTTCTGTAGCGTTTGCAGGTCAGCCACATGAGGTTGTGACAGCAAAGGTGGACCTGAGGCCAATTCAAGAGGACACTTATTTATCGAGGGCATCATGTTCTCCTCATGATAAGACCAGACAGAAGACTGTTCACACGTAGACTGAACTTACAGTGGAGAAGGAGCATCAGTATTTTTAAAAAATAAGCATCTCACTTTGAAAATAATTACACATGAAGAATAGTACCACTCGGTTAGATTTCTATGAGTTTCGCAAATCTGAGACTGTTTGACATGAGAACAATCAGTAAATGAATTTGATTCCAAATTATGTCTCTGCTCTGTCTTGGCTATCTTTCTGCGGGAAAGGTTTTGCAATGTTTAGACGAAGGATGAAACCAACAGGGTCTTGAACATTTAAAACAAGGTACAGCAGCACATAAGACAAAGAGGGCTCTAGTCTATGAGAGCTTGACCTGGAGCATATGCCTTCCTCAGGAATGAATCACTCTGCATTTGTGGCCAACCACAGGTATGTGTCCTGCCACTCTGCTGAGCAAAGTTGGAAACCTCTTGTCCAGTCTAAGGACTCCCCCTCCAAATTAGGTTGACTCTTCCACCAACAGAAAAGCCACTTAAGTTGGGCTGGAGGAACTTCTTCCAGCCTAACTTAGGATACTTCTTATTGTACCTTCAGAATTTGAACCAATGTATCAGTGACGATGGCTCAGAGCCCCTAGTGAAAGTTGTGGACACACATTGTCCCTTCTGAATGTCTTGGATGGCAGCAACTTTTTAATTTGTTAAATTTATTTAATTTATTTTTTGGATTTATATCCCACCCTCCCCGAAGGCTCAGGCTTAATGAGTTATTCCTGTGAAAGACAAGCAGAGTGGTCCCTCTCCCCTTCATGCTGATTT
>NW_015163633.1:473503-541086 GCF_001447785.1 Gekko japonicus | reverse complement strand
ATGTCCTCAGCGGTATCCCTCTCCCAGGGTATCTCTCCACAATCCCTTCACATCTTGAAGTATTCTGCATGCATTTTGATTGGCTTCTGTTGTGCCGCAAAATACATGCATGTGGAACAGTTAAACACTTTAACAATGAAGGAATTGCACACTAATTGCTAATGAAGAAGTGTTTTCCATGTAAGAACACTATCATGTTCCTCCAGCCTAAGGTGGGATATAGCCCAAAAGTTGACATTTTGTCTAAATCACAAACTATGATTTATTCTCATCTGTCCAAGTGAGGATTCTAGGCTCCTGAAAATGGTTAACCAAAATAGCGTACAATTACCAGCAATTTGATATCTGGGTAGGGTTCAACAACTACTGAATTTTGAGAGAGAAGTCCTACAAACTAATCCAAACAAAGCCCATTACAATGCAACATTTGACACACTTGGGCCCCGGTCACACGGGCCAGATAACGTGGGGGGGGGAGGCGTGGCTGTTCGCCCCGGAGCTTGATCACACAGTCCCCCGAGTCTCCGCGCTGCAGGAATAGCATTTCAGGGGGCTTTTGGGGATGTAGCGAGTGATAGGAAGTCATGGTGTGCGGATGGAAATCCCTTCCATGCATGGAAGGGAATTACCACTGCATACAAGCCATACTTTGAGTGAAGGGTATGTACACAGCCAGCCCTGTAAGAATCAAGCCAGCAGCCAAGGACAAGCAGTTCAATGAAGAAAGAGAGAGAGAGAGAGAGAGAGAGAGAGAGAGACTTATTTCAGTGGAACATTTCCACAATCATGAGATCACTTCAAAGATCTGCTTTCCTAGTCCTGTGTGAATGTCTGAATTGTTCAATTACTTTTGACAGAAAGTACATTTAAATAAAAGATGCATTCCAGATTCAAAGGATTAAATACCTTAAATTGCTTCAAAATGATAATGGTCTGGCTACAAATCCTTTCCGGTACTTGAATTCCCCCCCTATATGTTTGAAATGTCACTTATAAAAGCCTTGAAGAAGTTAAAACTATGACACTGTAAATGTGATATGAAATTAAAATGATAATCAGTATTAGCAATAAAGGAAATAGTAAGAATGCTGACATGTATATACTAAAAAACAGCTCAGCTACCTACACGGAGACCAAGAAATAAATAACAAGACATCTGACTAATGAGAGCTGCCACAAATCTAGGAGTCTGACTCACAACGAATCTTAGACATTTATACCATACTTTCCTATGTGATGGCATGTGAACCTAAGAACATAAGAGATGCTCTGTCACACAGTGGCCAAAAATACCAGGTGCCATCAGGAGGTCCACCAGTGGGGCCAGAACATTAGAAGCCCTCCCACTGTTGACCCCCCCCCCCAAGCACCAAGAAGACAGAGCATCCCTTGCCCCAGAGCCCCTATCTATACCTTGTGGCTAATAGCCACTGATTGACCTCTGCTCCATATGCTTATCCAATTCCCTTTTGAAGCCGTCCATGCTTGTAGCCGCCACCACCTCCTGTGGCAGTGAATTCCAAGTGTTAATCACTCTTTGGGTGAAGAAGGACTTCCTTTTATCCGTTCTAACCCGACCGCTCAGCAATTTCATGGAGTGCCCACGAGTTCTTTATAGGACCAGAAAAAACATTTTAAAGTCTAGCTCCAAACAAGGCAAAGCTCACACATGGGACAAGGCAAAAATGGAACAGCAACTTCACTTGACATGAGAAAACCATGGTTATGAGATCACCGTACACAGTGGCTAGGATCCAAAGAAAGTACTGCTGTGAGCTTGAGGGGACATCTTATTTGCTTTGCTTAAGCCTATCCACTCTTACACCACCATGGCAAGCTGCATACCCAACTGAGGAGAGCTTCAGAAGTAGGGGGGGACATGAGGGGGACACCATCAGATGACAGTGCGATGCCACTTCTGGGGAAAACCCAGATGTAACACCATATATGTCAAGGAATTGCTGAAAACTTCATGGTAAAACCATAGAGTTTCCTTGAGCCAACATTACTTCTGGGGTTTCCCTGAAAGTGACATCACCCACAAGTGCCCTCCCTGTTGGTTCAAGGCTCTGCTAAAGGAATCTGGTGGGAGCTGAGAGCTAAGAGATAAGCTCTATTCAGAAGCCATTCGTGATACAGCAAGGGGTTAAATCTCACCAGTCTAGTGCAAGCCCCGTGCATGAGCCAAATAGCCACTTTTTACAAAATGGCAAAACTCATTTAAATATTCTGTTGGGGTAGAGGACCGCTACCCAGCGGGGACCGAGAACATCGCCTGAAGAAGGGGCTGTGCCTGCACTGCGGGAAGGCTGGGCACTTCGCAGTGGACTGCAACTGGGTGTGGACTGAAGATTGTGACCGGCGCAAGGATCGTGACTGGAGTGAGGAGTACTGTGACAAGAAAGGGAAGGCTCTGGGGAAGAGACCCAAGTCGCCTAAAGCCCTGCAGGCAGCAGAGGTCACCTCGTCCGGAGGAACTTCCTCCAGCGACGGTGATGAGCCTCAGGTGCAGGGAAAAGGCTGGGACCTGCTGTGAAGGGTGCCAAACAGCAGGTCCGTGATGCTCTGGCATGAGAATCAGTGAGAACCTGTTCGTCACTGTTATTTGTGACTGTTACTATATTGAACCCTGAAGCGGGGACCCAAGTGAGAGTAAGAGCCCTTATTGACTCAGGGTGTTCCCGGGACTTGTTAAGCCCCACGTTAGTTATGGGGTTGGGAGTGGGGGTTACCACGTTAAAAGACCCAGTGGTTTTTACTCAGATGGGGGGGTTGAAGGAGGGCTTGGGGGGCAGTATGTGAAGCACAAGGAACTTACTTTTGATTTCTAGTAGGTCTGGTTCTTATCATTGTACCTTCGCTTGTCATTTCGAATTCCTGGGGGGGGGGGAATGTGTGTTATTGGAGTGCATGGGAGTACAGCTTTGTAACTTTCTTGAAGCGCCACCAAGGCAGTTCCCCGTGGGATTGTCCTTGGAGATCTCTATGCCAGCCTAGGTTAGATAGGGCATCATATATCTGTCCATGTTGCCATAGAAACGCCAGGGTCTAGGTGTGACATGTGTATGTATGGAACTTAAGGGTTTTACCTATATCTTGTATGTTCCCGCATTTCCCCCCAGTCCTTTCAAAGGATCTGGAACCCACAGCATGATATCTCTAATAAAGCATTACCCTGCTTATAGTGTGTGTGGAGAGTGAATGGACTGGGGAACCTGACAATTACTCCAGTCTAAGTCCACTGAAATCAATGGGCTTAGACTGTAGTAACTCTGCATAGGATTGCACTGTCCTGGATCTCCCAGGTCCTAGTTTTGACAGTCTAATCACGACATCATGGTGACTGGTCTGATATCTAGACATGCTACATTTGCAATTAAATGGGCAGGATGTGGCATCTCACATACTGCACTCCTTTTTCATTCAAATCCCTTCTAAAAACCCATCTAAAACCCATAAAAACATTGTCTGAACTGTACATCTCCAAAACTTATAGCATGCATGCACATATGTAAAATTAATTCACCTCTGGCACACAGCATCTAAGTATATGTTATTGAGTAATATCTCTTGTACCCATGCAAAACTCTTGGGAAGTCTCATATGGATGCTGTCTACCTTGATGAATCTAGCGTAGCCTCCATTATTATGTCATTATGATTACGGGCATTCACTGCATAAGAATGTAGGTGCTGCAGTTTGAAGGGAACCTCACTGACCAGCCAGAATTAGTGACGGAAATCAACAAATAGGCCAATGTGTCCAAGCATTTATTGTCCAAATTCTACATTTTTGCAAGACGGAGACAAAAATAACATTTATAAGCCCTTCTCTTTCTGTCTTTTAAGATATTCAGCCTCGCCCCAGCACCAGAGAAGAGCACGCTTTCCCCCGGTGATCTATTTTCTAGAGCAACCCGCAATTGCACACGATCGGGTTCCTTGCTGTACTGACAGGGCCACACCTGCTGCCGCTGCCCACTTCTTTCCCCCACTCTGCTCGAAGTGGATAATGTTTGCCGAAGAAAGAAAGAAAAGAAAGAAAAGGAAAAGGCAGGGGGAACACTGCTGTCAGCCTCCAGAGGAACAGAAATCCCAGCCGGGACTTCAGGGAGGAACACACTGCCGTATTGGGAGTGACAGTTGGGAAAAAATAACAGGAATCTCACACACTCTCACATAAAGAAAATGCTATTATGCCATGCTATTAGGCACGCATTCAGATGGAACAGCATTATGATAATCTAGTTTGAGTTTGTTAATATATAGTTTTATACATATATAATAGTAGGGCATAATAACACACATTTCGGCAGAAACCTGAGGCAATTTAGCAAAGCACAAAGCTGGTAAACTGATAGTTTGGAGGATGTTTCACTTTGCGGAGCCGGATCCGCAGCTTGAATAAAGGGGTGTAAATTCAACTAAAGAGAGCCAGTTCTTGCTGAATGTATAGTTCCTGACTCCAAATACTTGACCTGGTGCATCTTAAGGTGTGCAAAATAGCTTCATTTCCCACATTTACTTAAATTTGCCTTCCAATCAACAAAATTCCGTCTCCCCCCCCCCTTGGGTTATGCCAACAGACATTCACATAAGCTCAAAGGACCAATCTAGATATTCACAGAGATTACAAACACAGAAGTAACTCTTCCTTGTGGTCCAGTGTATGAAGAGGCATGCCAGGAACTCACCTCTGAGTTCACAGGCCCAGTCTGCATCTAACAAATACCCAGAAGGGCCTGGTAGGTAAATCCACAGTGTGGCTTGGAAAGAGCTCGGAAATCCCTCTGATGGGCCAAGATAAGCAGAGCTATACTCTTCTAAGCTGGACTTAGAAGGGGGTAACTCTGCCTAGGATGGTCTTGTGCTACTGATGAGCGGAGTGTGCTAGTAAAGCCTTCATTCCCCCCCCCCAAAGTGCCCAATGGATTGGATCCAGACCCAGAAAACCTGCTGATATTGTTCACAGGAAAACTGCCTGCCTTCCTCCTGACCTTCATTTCCAGCACCAGTTTTCTAATGTGGAGAACATGTTTTTATTTCACTGTGGATTCTCCTTCTGTTCTTGGGTTATAGCGTGTTGTCTATGTACCAGTCCACGATGTTGTTATGGCCATGTGGCCAAAAAGAGATTTCACATGCAAAAACCAGCCTTCTTGGCTGAAGGGGACAACCCCACGCTTCCTCCAAGAATGGGTGTGAACTTATATTTTGCCCAGGCAACTAGCCTGAAAGGTTAGGCCGAGAGACCCAGACTTGCCCAAGACCTCCCGGTGTGTTTCCCATTTGTCCCCCCCCCCCCGGTGCTCTGCCAGAGATAAGGGTGCAAAGAACAATGTTCCATGTGCCTCGTCACGTTACTTCTGATTTACAAATTCTCAAAGACTCAGTTTGGCAAACAGAATAAAGATAGTAAATAGTAATAAAATGTGTCTTTTGGGGAGAGAAGCCCTGAAACATCTTGCCTTGCCTCTTCTTGCCTCCAGGTGACTCTACAGTCGTGGGGAGAGAAAGGAGATGAAGTGAATCAAGCAGAAAGGGATTCACCTCTCCTTGTCCGTGCTGAAAATCCTGCTGGCCACTGAGACATCCACTAGAGGGTACTCTTCCTTCACAAAGGAGCAACACTGCTCTTATAACCCCCCCAAATAATTGTAATCAATAATAATAATAATAAAAAAGGGACACACACACCCCTTGTTCCCATCAGCAAAGATGCAACCACCCATCCGCTCTTCTGAACCCTCCCTGCTGTTGTGAAAACATGTAAGTGCAGAATTTACGCACACCCCCTTTCCTTTCCTTTCCTTTCCTGTCCTTTCCTTTCCTTTCCTTTCCTTTCCGCCTCGGACCATATTTAAGCAGATGGAGGTTCAAGTCACCACCAGACAGGCGGCGTTGCTACACAGCCTCCGTTCAATTCTGTGAGGCTTGTATGGGAGGATACACAGTCAAGGGACTTCAGGGACAGCATTTCCAAAAACGCTTGGGTGAACGATTCCAGCAGAGCAGCAAGTTAGCAGGAGAGAAAGCTTATCTAATCAGATTCCAACCCCAAACAGGCTGGGCAGAAAATAAACTGTGTTTTGGGAATGCAGGGTTTATCAGGCCCATCCTTTCTAGATAGTTTTTGGTTATCCACCCTGGGTTGTTGTTTTTTTTTAAAGACTGCTCAAATCCCCCCCTGGCATTATAACTGGAAGGGGGGGGGGGGGACACACTGACATCTCTATAACTTAAGTGGGCCAGCTTTGCTATCTGAGTATCTCATTTGAAAGCATGGGTCTTTGTGGGCCCTCCTACTTCAGGTCTATGGCTTCTGCCCCTTTATGTGTGAGCGAGGCAGACGTCTGTCCTACCCAGAGCTCTAGGTCTGCAGGCACCGATTGATACTGCGTCTCATGAGTAGGCTATGGCACAGTGATCCTCAATCAATGGTTAATCCAATTTTTTTTAAAGAACATACACCCTAGCCATGTGCTTCTGTGGATATTTTTGGGAAATGTCCTGACGATTGAAAAATTTTAAGTCTGTAACCCCCCCTCCCTTTTTTTGCCGTCAAGTCGCAACTGGCTTATGCCAACCCCACAGCGTTCTCAAGGCAATAGATGTTCAGAGGGGGTTCCCCGTGGCCTTCCTCTGCGTCTCTACCCCTGGTGTTCCTCGGTGGTCTCCCATCCAAATACTAGCCAGGGGGGGGCTCAGCTTCTGAGATCTGGCAAGAGCAGGCTAGCCCAGGATATGCCCAGGTCATGAGAAGTCTGTGACCCAGGTCATGTTTGACAGCAGGTATCCCTCTGCCCACGTCGAAAAGGCTCATTTCATTTCTACTGCTCATGCCTGTAGCAAAACCAAACAAAAAACAGAACAAAAAAACCCTCAAGTTCTGCCGTTTCAAAGATAAATTGTCGAACCTGAACATATCCGTCCCTGGACACAAACCTCTCCAGAATTTCAGTTTCTGCCTCAAGGCCACTGAGCACCAGGAGAAAAAAATATCCATAACATAGCCTTTGTAGAACTCCACATTCTCCATAATGTGCAAATCTTGATTGTTTGAATCCAGGGCGGCAGATTTCACTGACATCTCCAAACGAGGAATCTCTCATTTGGCAGCCTTCCCGTTCCCAGCTCCTGGAACGACTCACCATGACAGAAATGTGGGACTGGAACTCCCTATCCTGGCCACCCACCCGTCCTCTCCCCTGAAACAAAATGAATTGGCATAAAGCACCACACAACAACTGAACTCCAGTTACCATTTAGGCTGGGAGGGTTCTCTGCTAAATAGTCTCATCCCCCCCCCCCACGGACATTTAAATGGGTAAGGTTTGGGTTTTTTTAAAGTAAATGATTGCAACTTATAGAAAATAATGTGCTACTTAGTTTCTGAGGCGAAAATCCTGGCAGGCTGCTCCAAGAAGCAGCACAGGAGCAGATGGGAGTGATTAGTCTGTGATTTTCAAAAGGCCCCCCCCCCCCCCCGCCTCCGCCGTGCTTAAAACATGCTGGAAAAACCCAGGCACCCCGGAGGAGGAGGAAGAGACGCTACCACCGCCACCACAGTGGCATGGCCTACCATCTGCAACGGTCCTTGCCAGGTGGAAAAGGGGGATGTCTCCTTCAGAAAGGCAGCTGGAGAACATTGTCAAGGCCTCTGGGCAACTAAGAAGGCCGAGACAGTCGGAGTGTGGCGGGACTGATCTCTACACAAAAGTTCTGCCACAGAAAGAAAGGGCCCTGGCATAGCACAAAGGTGCGCTCACACCGCTTCTACCACACTTTAGAACCTTAATCTGTCCTCACCCTAAAGTCAACGGGGGTTATGTGAACAACTTCCGTGCGGGTCGGTAGCACATGGAGCTATGTCGGCTGTCTTCCCTAGGGTTAGAATTTATTATTTATTTATTTATCTGAAAATGTTCCGGGCCACCTATCTACCTAATCGGAGTCCACAAGGCTGCACACATTTTTTTTAAAAAAATAAAACATTCAAACAATTAAAAACAGCAGTTAAAAATATAAACTAATTCAATTAAAAACACATAAGCAACACAAGAAGAAGGGCCAGTACTCTGAATGAAACAAAAAGTCCCTCTGTTGGCGAAAGGCACCAATAAAGAAGAAGACGATGACAAAGAGATTGGATTCATACCCCTTGCCCTTCACTTGAAGTCTCAGAGTGGCTTACAAACTCCTTCCCTTCCCCACAACAGACACCCTTGTGAAGTAGGCAGGGCTGAGAGAGCTCTGAGAGAACTGCCCTTGAGAGGAGAGCTCTGACAGAACTATGGCTTGGCCAAGGCCATCCAGCAGCTGCAAGCGGAGGAGTGGAGAATCAGACCCGCTTCTCCCAGATTAGAGCCCGCGCACTTAACCACAACACCAGACTGGGAGACAGACAGATTTCCCTGGGGATGAAGTTTCCAAGTTTTGGTGCCATGACGGAGAAGGTCTTTTCTCGGGTCACTGCCCATCTAGCTTCATATGACGGCGGCAATCAAAACATGGCAGGCAGGTGAATCTTACCTCAAAGGCAGCCCAAATGCACCGAAACAAGCCTGCAGCTGCTGTACTCCCCCTCCCCCCCAGTCTCCTTGTCTGCAGTGGTCGAGAGGGGCCCTTCATGTGCCCCCCAGACAGCGAGGGGTCAGTAGAGGAATGGAGCACGGGGAGCCACAGCCACATTCATTGCTGGTGAACTTGAACATACACATATAAGCAGCAGCAGCCCTGGGGAAAAGCCACGACAGTGCCGTGACACTCAGCTCTCACCAAGCCAGCATCCGTTCCATCCCAAGAAATCCCAAACTATGACCCACTCCAGGCCACAGCCTTGTGCCGGGCTAGATCTTCCATTACGTCACCATGATGTCACCAGTGGAAGCCACGTAGACTGGTAATATTGTAGTGCAGTAATGGAAGAGTATTAACTGGCTAAAGCATGTGAACGTTTTCATGTCTGCCCCCTTGGAGACCCCATCTAGGGTGGAAAGATTCTATAGAAATCTTTAGAATGAAGTAGATCCTTCCCTGAGGGTGTCGCAGTGCTTGCCAGGAAGTGGAGGGGGAAGGGCACGTGGGCCGCACGTGGAGCAGGTGGCAGCAGTGAGCCCCACCGGAAGCCCGGGGCTTCAGCAGCCGCCCAACCCCAGGGTATGCAGAGGCCGGGTCTGGCGCAGAAGGGTGGCCTCCAGATTCTCTTCCTAAGAGGTCATCGATGTTGCTGTGCTGTGAGAGCCCCTCAGGAGGTCAGGTGGGGGGACACAAGCTGGTCGTTTGTCCACATATCATCCATTTGAACATATCCAGACGTCAAGACGTCCACCTCCAGAGCTTTTTAGGAAAACAATAACCAGGTAAGAACAAACAAACAAAGAGGGTGGTCCTTAAGGCCGCTGGGCAATGCAGGCCTCCCTTTCAACTCTCAGTGTAATTAAACAAGAGGAGACTTAATTGCCCCACAATATTGTGACTGATCTTTGACCCCAGCTGCCAAACTCCTGGGAGCTAAAAACTGTCAAGATCCCATTTGTTTCGTTTTTTGCCCACTTGAAGAAGCTAAAAGAAATGTCTCAGGGGCCTTTCCTAGACCTGCTCGGGAGCAGAGGGGCTCCTTGAGGTGTCCCTGGCCTGACCCCCAGAGACCCGGCCTGGAAGCCCTCGGCCTCCTTCTGACACAGCTGACCTCTGGGCAAGTTGACTCAAGGCAGGGGAGTGTGGAATCCAACCAGACTAATTCCAAATGCAAACAGAGTTCTTACTCAGCATGGAGCCCACACGCCAGGCGATAATCAGTTTATCTAATGAAGCAGTTCCCGGTTTCCTAAACAGAAAAGGATTAGCAGGCCGGAGTGATGGCAATGAGGGGTTTTCTCCCCGTGCAAAAGCCCACCCCGTGCAGGAGAGTGCGTGTGGGCGGCTTAGTGGCCCTGCCACTGACACCTTCCCAAGCTGCATCCCATCCTAGGTCGGTCTTCTGCAGATCTGAAGACACATTCTTGGTGCGGGTCATGGATATCAAGTTAGCCACACAGTACAAAAGCCCTCTTCAGTCCAAGGATACACCTGCCTTAGTTGAGGCAATAGACGGATGTCTGCTATGCTCCGGCTCAGTGGTTCAGGAGATGCCATCACTCACTTTATAAATCCAACAGCACTGGGAGCAGCTTTGCTTCAGTGTCGTGAGCATGCCCCAGTTTCCTTTCATATTAGGGTTATTCTGGCCGTCCATGACCCCATCATCGGGTGGGCTCAGCTAGACCTCCAGTTCTGGGAGCCTAGAGAGAGAGAGATGGCTGCACTTGCATGCCAAGTCCCCTACTCTACAGCCAGAACATCAAATTTACTAATATTTATTTATTTATAATTTCAATGTGTATACCACCCTTCCCTGAATTCACAGAGCTCAGAGGGGCTGACCAACCAACAAACAAAAACAATATAAAATCGAAGAATAAATAGTTAAAAGGTAAAAAAGTTAGGCTAGGATGAACATTTGTATAAATTCAGATAAACAGGGTATTTTTTTGTGCTTTACTATTTGTTACTGATAGTTCATTCAGAGAAAGATTTGAGTCCAGTCCATAAAGCCCAACAAGACTTCCAGGGTTAGGGTTACCAACCTCCAGGTGGCACCTGGAAATTTCCCACTATTACAATTGATCTCCAGGTGACTAAGGTCAGTTTCCCCTGGAGAAAACAGCTGCGATGGAGGGTGGGCTCTGTGGCCTCATACCCTGCCGAGGCCCCTCCTCTCCCCAAACCCCGCCCTCTCCCAGGCTCCACCCCCAACGCAGAGCTGGCAGCCCCAGAGTCACAGCGAGAGTCTAGAGTCACAGCTCCCTTCAGAATCACAGAACGTTAGAGTTGGAAGCGACCTTCCAGGTCATCTAGTCCAACCCCCTGCACTCTGCAGGAGTCAGATACCAATACCAGAATGTTTTATTCTGACTCCCTCTTGTTGAGAGAGGTGTCTGGAAGCACTTCACTTCCCCTTGGAAGAATGTGTCCGTTAAATCCCTTTACTATACAGAACGTAGAGAAGGTTTGCCACATAGAGGCTTCCCCCCATCTCAAATCCACCAAGGGGAAGTGAAGGAAAATGTTCCTGTAAAGATTTCACAGGTGTTCTCATAGAAAGGACTGGAGAAAGTATGGAGAGCTCCCACTGGGCGTATAACATTCTGACAGGTGCTTTTTACAATCCCCAACATGGTTTTTAAAATTTTGTTTATTGAGCTTGTTACAATATACATACAAAACAAGAACACATCAGTATTGTGCAACCTTGGTTTCCGGTTTATGGCGACTCGCTGAGCAGTCGCACCTCTCGGACCTCCCGGGGGTGAAGCTGCGCTCTGGCCAAAGGAGGGGGTGCGCAGGATCATCACCCCCTCCCAGAGACCTGGCTGAAGCGGCTCTGGCCATGGGACTTTCAAGGGGTTGCCTCTTCGCCGGCGCGATGCCGGGAAATTGAGGCGCCTCTCCGTCCCGAAGGTTCTTCGTGCTATGAGACCGAATGGAACCAAGCGACGCTGACCGGGGCAAGCGCAGGAGGTCGAGCGAAAGAAACGGAGCTTAAACGAGGTCTGAGGACCAACTATGAACGTGAGTTCAATCTAAGTGTTTAAATAAAAGGAAAAGAAAGCCCCCCACCCCCCCCCCCCACGGAACAGAAAGTGAGGCAAGCAGTACTTAAAAGCGAATTGGGGGGGGGGGAGCGGAAGAAAAAGCGAATAAAACTGTTAAGAAACTTACCAAGGATAGTTCGAGCGTACAAGCACATATTCAGAGACTTTTAAAATATCGGTTAAAGTAAACAATCCATAAAGATGGCGGGGAAGAGGACGGAGAAAGAGAAACTTTTAAAAGCGAAAGGGACTGAGAGCCCAAGACCGGAAGCAACCAGCCGGCTGGCAAAGACATTGGCGGAATCCATGTGCCCTCTACTGGACCAGATGAATAATCTCAAGCAGCAGCTGTCAATAATGAATCACCACCCAGCAAACACAGTTGAGTGAGACACTTAAAATGATGAATCAAACAGCTGAGAAGGTGAAAGAAGTGGACGCCACTGCACAAAAGGTGAAGAAGAATGTACAAAAGCTGGAAAAGAAGGAAATCTCCATGGAAGATCAGCTGTTACAACTACACATGGAAGAAGCTAATTTGATTCTTCGCTTTCAGGGCCTTCCAGAGACTAAAGGAGAGAATCTGAAGAAGATGAGTGAATTATTGGCCCCAATGACAGAGATGAAGGCGGAATCTTTGCTGAGCAATATGGATGTGGCCTATAGGTCATATTCAGGATATATAAAGAAAAACAATAGTGATAAGATTCTCGAAGAGATGTGTGAGGGATGCAATCTTGAAAGCGGCATCTGGAGCCCCTTTGAAAGTTGGAGACATAATGCTATCAGAATCCTAAAAGACATTCCATTTGAAATAAGAGAAAGAAGTACAAAGATTTAATTCTTTTTCCCCAGACAAACGCAATTGGATACAGATAGCTAACACCAGAAGACGTGATTTTCAAAATCAAGGATTAAAAGGAAAAGATTGACTCTGTTCAGAAAGCACGGGAATTTTTGAGAGTCCAGATGGGAGAGCCAGAGAAGGAAGAAAAAGAAGGGATGGACAGTAAGTCCAGCGGCAAGCTGGACTCGGGGTCTTCTGGAGAGGACTCTCTATCAGAGAAAGGGGCAGCCACCCCTAAAAGTCCTTATAAACTGGGGAAGAGACTGGGCAAGGGGAAATGAAGGCTGAAGGACTCTGAATTGTGCCTTTGAAAAACTTTTTTTTTAATACTATATGCTTAGGGGTCTTTCGGGTTAACAGTGATAGTAAAGATATGAAAAAGATAATACTATAGTTGAATCAGTTCATAATGGGATTAGCGTGATTGAGAGATAACGTGTGCCAAGCTAACTAGATGGTGGGTTTTTAGATAGTAGTGAGTATCTTTTCTTTATCCCTTAATGTAGCCCCCTTCCCTATTTCTGTTGTAGTTTGTAGTCTTTATAAAAATGCAATAAAAAAGTATTGTACAACCTTGTGAGAAGTAAGATATTGAACATATAGGATGAAAAGAACGTCATACAAAAATACTTCTCAATTATGTTGCATTAGAGAAGGAGATCATAACACCAAATATAAATATGTCTGCCAACAAAAAGGCTAAATTCCGCCACGCAAATCCTCAGTTTCCCCCCGCACTGAATTAATTTCTTGTTTCCAATCACATGTACATCAGTTAACTTCCTGCAACACCAACGCATTCTCATTTGCTTGCTTTGCTCTCCTCAGCTGGCTATATGAGCTCTTGCATATTATTATTTTGAAGACTAGTGTGATTGCAATGGGAACAGACACCTTAGCATGAAGGAGACGAGGGAGGTGGGCTCCTTGCTGGTCCCCAAACCCCATGTCAGATTGTCTCAGAGGGACAGAATTAAAATAAAAATATTTTGCCCCAACTGAAGATATGTCGCAGTCAAATGCAATACCGGTGAATACCTTATCGACTATACTTTTGAACGGTCAACAGAATAGAAAAGGAGGTCCTTGCCACATGGTGAAGAAACCAATATCAACATCCGAAGCTTCTGCAGCTGTCTCCTCAGTACGTCATACCCAAGGAGCGCTGGGCCAAAGCAGCCGCTCCGTACAAAGCAGCCTCGGAGCCGCGTCTGGCCGGGCCATCTCTCCCTTCCCCCCATTCTTCTTATTCTGCAGTTTGATGCTTTGCATATTAATGGCCCTCTGCTGAAAAAGAAGTGGGCCTTTGAAGGACCTGCATCTGTTAATGACAGTTGGGACCTTCGGAGAGGCAGCAGATCCAGCTCTATCCCCACAAGCTGAGCTGTGACATTAAAAAGAAAGAAAGGAAACACACAAGGCTTGCTAAGGAAAGAAAAAAGAACTGGCGTGCTCAAACCAGCTCTCCTGTTTAAAGGTCAGCCCTCCCCACTCCATGAGATGTGCATGGCTGGAAAGCTCCTGCCCTCCGGACAAAGCAAAGGTGACGGGAAAAGCCAGCATTTGAAAGTGGCCCCACTCTCCCCCCCCATGCTTTGCAGGGCTCTCTGTTCCGGCGGAAGCCATGCCAGGCAGTTCCTTTTCTCTTTCCTCTTCACTGCAATTGTAGGACTGGTGCACAGCTCTTCCATGTGCAGAAGTACTGCATGGGAGCTAACGCAGCAGTGGCAAAGAGACTGAGCTGGCACAGCAGCGGCACAGGGCCCTATCAGCCTCTTCATCGCCACCCAGCCCCGCAGCCCAGCAGAGCACACAACAGCCCGCATTAGTCAAGCCCCCCAGGAGCCGCACAGCAGCCAGGTCGTGCTGCGCCCCACGCCCCCGCCCCACACAGCCCCATGAACCAGCAGGGCGCAGAGGAGGCAGAAGCTACAAAAGATCCCCCTATACTTTCAGAAGTTGCAGGTTCAAGCCAGAAGAAAGGCCTGCGGGGGGGGGGGGGGGCAGACCATGATACACGGGGGAACAGCAGCGCAGCAGGGTTGAAAATGGTTAGATACTCTTACAGAAAGTTCATTACGGATTGCCAGCTAACAAAGAGGAGCGGCTCAAACTTCATCCGCGTCCCATAACATCTAGGCTTGAAATGCCGAAGGTGGGTAACATGTGCTTGTGTCGTGGCCAATTTAGGGCAACCCCATCGGGTATTCAAAGCAAGAGATCTTCAGAGGTGGTTTGACATGGCCTGCCTCTGCGTGGCAACCCTGGGCTTCCTGGGTGGGTTTCCCACCCAAGGACTCACCAAGGCCGACCCTGCTCAGCCTCCAAGAGCTGGCGAGATCAGCCTAGCCTGGGCCAGGTGTGTGGTAGGGGAACATCATCCTTCACTACTCTTGGGTTTCCTGTCCACCGCAGCCTACATGCACAGCACTAACACACCATGAATTCATAGCCCCAGTATGCACTGGATGTGAAGGTGACAGAGTGCTAGCTATGTGGACCACTGGGTAAGGATTTATATGAACATCTACATCCCTGGCCTAACAGTTCACCTCTGAAGGCTTACAAAGCCAGGAATACCTGAACACAGGTAAGCCCTCATGTCTGCACCACTGTGTCCTTGAGCAAAGACTTCTGTTATTGGTTTGCAATGGCAGAAAGTGAAGAAGACCTAAAAAGGCTCAGGATGAAAGAGGAGAGTGCAAAAGTGGGCTTGAAACTCAACATCAAAAAAATTAAGATGATGGCATCTGGCCCCATCACTCTTTGGCAAATAAAAGGGGAAGTCGTAGAAGCAGTGACAGAATTCAAGTTCCTGGAATCCAAGCTAACTGCAGACCGTGACTGCAGCCATGGAATTAAAAGACGCCTGCTCCTTGGTAGGAAAGCGATGGCGAACTTAGACAACATGATAAAAAGTAGAGACATCACCCTGCCAACAAAAGTACGCATGGTCAAAGCAATGGTATTCCCAGTAGTCATGTATGGCTGCGAGAGTTGGACTATAAGGAAGGCTGAGTGCCGAAGAATAGATGCTTTTGAACTATGGTGCTGGAGAAGACTCTTGAGAGTCCCTTGGACTGCAAGAAGATCAAGTCAGTCTATCCTCAAAGAAATCAAACCTGACTGTTCCCTGGAAGGCCAGATAATGAAACTGAAGCTCAGATACTTTGGCCACCCAATGAGAAGGGAGCACTCACTGGAGAAGACCCTGATGCTGCGAAAGATTGAAGGTCAAAGAAGACGGGGACGGCAAAGGATGAGATGGTTAGACAGTGTCATAGATGCAACGAACATGAAGTTGAGCCAACTTCGGAGGACGGCGGAAGACAGGAGGGCCTGGTGTGATGTGGTCCATGGGGTCGCGAAGAGTCGGACTCAATTGTGTGACTGAACAACAACACCAACAAAGGAAAGTCCCAAGGCCCCCTAATTATCTGGGGCTCTTTCCTTCACTTTCTTTCAATTAATATCTCCTGATGATTAACAACCTGAGAGGGTTTTTTAAAAAAGGGAAAGCGAGAGTGTGAGACTTGAAATAAGGAAGAGTTGTTATCTCAGGATAACTGACTGTGTAGACACAGCCTGCAGCATCTGGAGCTGGCCAGACTTTGTGACAAGACATAGCTGGATGGCAGTTCTGATATACTTTACCTCTTATTTTTACGATGACAACCTTATGTTAAGCAAGGCCCGAAACATCGGTAGGCAGGAACCTAAAAAGGGAGTTAAAAACTCCTGCTGCGTAGCAGATCAAAATCATCCCCAGAAAACCATATGGTCCTTGTAAAAGTAAAAGAAGATTAAAAGTACACCAGAGCCTTGTTCCTCCTCTGGGTGGAAGTATGCTTGCTCCTAAGAGGCGGGAAGGAGATGTACGGCATGGGGTTTGGTTTGTGTGCAACCCGGTATTTTATAGACCATGATATCCCCTTCCGAGGTCGTTCCTTTCACAGTACTTAAGAAGGGCACTTCTGAGAACTCCAAGACTGACAATCAGTTTCAATTTATTGTCACACTGTTATGATAGTAAAGTATGTGTATATCCACCCATCCATCCATCTATCAATCCATCTATCCACATGTACACACACAGTTGGGTCCAAAAAGACTTTTCTACAGGGGGGGAGGAGGAAGGAGGGGGCTCCCCTTTGACCATCATAGAGGGCTATGCTAGGGATTATGGGGCTGTAGTAAGGAGGACAACTGGGTGAGATTGAATGGAAAAGACCTGGCTGCCTCCAGACCCTTATACAATTACAATGGATTGTAATATGTACTTATTGTTTAGGTTTATAACCCATCTTTTCTCCATAAAGCTCAAGGCTGCATTCAAGGGGGTGACCGGGAGGCGACCTCCTGCCCAGCCGCTCATAAGAACATAAGAGATGCCAATGTTGGATCAGGCCAAAGGCCCATCCAGTCCAACACTCTGTGTCACACAGTGGCCAGAAATACCAGGTGCCATCAGGAGGTCCACCAGTGGGGCCAGGACATTAGAAACCCTCCCACTGTTGACCCCCCCCCAAGCACCAAGAAGACAGAGCATCACTTGCCCCAGAGCCCCTATCTAGACCTTGTGGCTAATAGCCACTGATGGACCTCTGCTCCATATGCTTATCTAAGAACATAAGAGAAGCCAATGTTGGATCAGGCCAAAGGCCCATCCAGTCCAACACTCTGTGTCACACAGTGGCCAGAAATACCAGGTGCCATCAGGAGGTCCACCAGTGGGGCCAGGACATTAGAAACCCTCCCACTGTTGACCCCCCCCAAGCACCAAGAAGATAGAGCAACACTTGCCCCAGAGCCCCTATCTAGACCTTGTGGCTAATAGCCACTGATGGACCTCTGCTCCATATGCTTATCTAAGAACATAAGAGAAGCCAATGTTGGATCAGGCCAAAGGCCCATCCAGTCCAACACTCTGTGTCACACAGTGGCCAGAAATACCAGGTGCCATCAGGAGGTCCACCAGTGGGGCCAGGACATTAGAAACCCTCCCACTGTTGACCCCCCCCCAAGCACCAAGAAGATAGAGCATCATTTGCCCCAGAGCCCCTATCTAGACCTTATGGCTAATAGCCACTGATGGACCTCTGCTCCATATGCTTATCTAAGAACATAAGAGAAGCCAATGTTGGATCAGGCCAAAGGCCCATCCAGTCCAACACTCTGTGTCACACAGTGGCCAGAAATACCAGGTGCCATCAGGAGGTCCACCAGTGGGGCCAGGACATTAGAAACCCTCCCACTGTTGACCCACCCCACCCCCAAGCACTCACCTGCTCCAGTTCGCTTTAGCATCAGCTCTCTCCTGACCCTGCCTGAGAACACAGTATCTGCATGCCATAGTCTGGATTTATAGTTCATCTTCTAAGAATTGTTCGTTTTCACATAATCTCTGGAAAGTTGGCCGTTATCATTCCCATTCTTTTTACAGACAGGGGAACTGACAGTGAGAATTGTTTGCTCAAAGCAAGTACTCATCGGTAGGTAACTGAACTTATTACAGAAGGCAATTGAACTCACTGTCTACATTGTCAATTCAAAACAGAGAAGGAGAATGGGCAAGATAAAGGGAAGAGGTCATAACTCAGTGGGAGGACCTCTGGTCTGCATGCAGGATATCCCATGTTCAACCCCTGACATCGCCAGTTAAGAGGACTTGGCAGTAGGTGATGTGAAAAACTTTGACCTGATAACACGGACAACCACTTCCGGTGAGAGTGGACGATCAAGACCTTGACAGACCAAGGGTATAATTCAGTATAAAGCAACTTCCTGTGTTCAGGATAATGGCTGTGAGCTGTGGTTTGGGTAAATGATGGCCCCTATAAACCTAAGCTAGACTGAAAACACATTCACCGTCATGGCTTTCCACTGAGTACCCTGGGAATTGTAGTTCTATGATAATACCAACACTCCTCTGTTAGACTTCCCTGCAGAACCAACAACAAAAGTCTTTGGGTCCTTGGAGAAGAATATGCATGTAACATAATCGTGCCTTAACTATTTAAAGGCTAACAAACTATTTGTCATAGAATACACATAAAGAACAACAACTCCACTGGGAAAGAATTCCTAGTCTTTGAAAAGAAAACAGGAAAAGGCAGTGTTATGTATTAAGATTGCCACGGCTACGCTAGCCTGGCCATGCGGGTCTGGCAGACCTACAAACCTTCGGTCCGAGAACAATAGCCACCTCGGATCCTAGCGCGGACCAATAGGTTCGTCCAGGTCCTGAAAGGGACCTATATAAACTTGGGCCAATACAGCCTATCATGGGAACTGGGGTGTGTGAGTGTGGACATGCATATAAGCCGGCCTTGGACTGGCTAGTTTATCTTCCGTTGTGATGTAACCTAATAAACTTGAGCTGATTTCACCGTGCTGAGCCCCCGCACTCAGTACTTTTCAGGCAGATCATTTAGCCCAAATCCTGCTTAAAAGTGCCAGAAACCAGTCCCCTGCTGGAGGCCACCCTCATCCAGCCCAAACATCTTGAACAGGTGCCCGGAGCATTCAAACTCCTGTCTGTGTTAAACCCTGCCCAACGCACAGGCATCGCTCTACTTATGCTGGGGGCGGGGCTCCTTGTGTCCTCCTGGCCCCACTGGTGGACCTCCTGAGGGCGCCTGGTATTTCTGGCTACTGTGTGATACAGAGTGTTGGACTGGATGGGCCATTAGCCTGATCCAGCATTGGCTTCTCTGATGTTCTTATGTTCTTATCAGGCGGGGTTAGTGTGAACCTCAACCTCTCCAAGAGGCATTTCCTCAGAACATAAGTATCTGGGTGCTGTCATGTATAGTATCATACTGAGAATGATATAATGCTAAACAAATCCTCAATATGCTGTGCATATGCACATTGGTAACATGGGGGAAAGATAAAAATGAGCCAGAGGGGCCAAAAATGGCAGCATTTTTTAGCATTAAAACCAGGAACCAGGAGGAATGGAACTCAGAGATGTGCAAAATTACAGAATGTGAAAGGAACGGAAAAGGGGAAATCTTCATAAAGGAGACCTAAGGAAAAAGGATGGAAATAAGGATATGGCCCCATTCAGATGCCACGACAACACAGGTTTATTTGTGACGATCACAAATGCAAGTTGCAGTCATGCTCATGCGATAACCCTTTCTTCCTCCTATGGAGTACAATGGAAAACCCCAGCGCCCGGGGAGGAAACAAGCTCCAGTTTGCCCAGGCCCCTGCAGCTGGATATCACAGCAAACAGGAGTTTGACTCCAGGCTTCCCAAACCAGGGAGATTTCAAATGTCCTCTACATACCGGTGCGAAGACAGAGAGGGGAGAAGCAGACAAGCACAGCAAGCAGCGACGCCTGTGACTGTCACAGACAAATCCTGGTTTGTCGTGGCAACTGAATGTAGCCGGGGTCTTGCCTGCCCCTCAGTTTATCCATGTTGTGCAATTAAGCCACAACAAACAAACAAAAAGGGACGGGGAGAAAAAGGCACACAACGCCAAAGGATTTGTTTTTGGTACTTGGAGGACAAATCTGCACATAATTTTTTTACTGCACAGAGAAGAGGATTCAGCCCTAGCAGGGAGAGAGTTAAGTGGGGAAAAGATCTTGGCAAGAGGGGAGGGGTGTGTGTGAGGAGCTCCTACCCATCAAGCTTTATTGTGTTATTCCAACTAAGCAGAGACAAAAAGACAAATCTGAGCTCCCCACTTTCATTTATAATTGAACCCAGTCCAGAAGGATGGAGCAAGCACCATCTGTAAGGCAGAGCGCGCTAGCAGCCGGCAGAATGAAATATTCAAATTACTGTAGGCTACCTCGCATTTTAATGACAGGGTTACAAAAAACTGACTTGTAAGTGAGGATTGCACGAGAAGAAAAGAAAAGTTGTGTTTTCTGGTGCATGAATTAACAGAAGGGGAGAAAAAAGCACAGATACGTCCTTCTGTAACACATCCAGGATGGTTTTTACAAGACAAAAGAATCACACCGCTTAGCCCTCTTAATGGATAAACAAGTCCTGGGAGAAGTTTTAACCACAAAGAAACAAATCGGTGTGCTAATTTGTACACAGAGGTGATACTGTTCTCATCTAAGTGTGGTATTTAAAGGAAGGTGTGGCTTTTGCAAATCACACCCAGTCTCATCTCTTCATACCAACGACCCAGTTCAGACATCACAACCAAACTACAAGCTTGACTACCAGATCTGAGCCCGCTCTTTCATCTCCCTGCTCACACCAACTTCCTGGTTCTGCCTTAAAGTCCAAATGATGGTTTGAACTTGCCCTCCAAAGAAAAACACAGTTGGAAGCCAGGAAATCACTCAAGAGGGGGCCAGAGGGCGAAGGGGACGCGTGAGGCTAGGGCACGCTCATGGTTTTCTAAACCCCGTGCGCATCCACACATCTTTAGATATTGTGCCACTGTTGAACTATTAGCAATCAATAGCAACCCTAATATTCAACAATGTGTGTATGCAGCTTTTGATGAGCAAGTGTGTTATGTCTGAACCAAGCCAACAGAGACTCTGATCTACTTGAGTCTGTGGATACTTTCAAGGGTAGCCATTGGGATGAAGAAGCAGTTAGTTTCTAAGACACTGGAGGGGCTCAAGTTGGCCTGGCATCCCTGAGACTTACTTGCAAACATGTGGGGTCGACTGCCTTACTCAGTGTTGAGCACATTTGGACATTTATTTGGAAATTTACTTGGACATTCACAGGTTCAAGCAAGAGCAAGTTCCCCTGACCTGGATAGCCCGGGCGAGCCTGATCTTGGAAATTAAGCTGGGTCAGCCCTGGTTAGTACTTGGGATGGGAGACCACCAAGGAATTCCAGAGCTGCTTCACAGAGACAGGCAATGGCGAAAACCACCTCCGTTCACCTCTTGCCTTGGAAACCATACAGGGATTGCCATAACTTTGGTGTGACTTGACAGCACTTTCTACCACCACCCCCATGAAGTATTGTCTGTATTTGACATCTCAGGCTTGACTTAAATCTTATACACATTTAGCATGGTTTCCTGCCTTGTTTAAAGATACCTTCCACATGCTCTGGATTATACACACCAGGGGTCCCCAATCTGTGGGCAACTTTGTAAGTCTAACACAGGGTGGTGGGCACAATCTCAAAATGGCCACCACAGCAGCTCGGCAGATCTCCATCGTGTTCCCTCTAAGCTGAGTTAGTGTGAGCTAGCTCACAGTTTTTTATCCTCCAGCTCACAGATTTTTGTCTCCGCTCAGGAAGGATGGCTCCAGAGCAAACTAATTTATGCAGTAGCCAAATCGGTAACTCACAACTTTAATGCCAGTAGCTCACAAAGTAGGATTTTTGCTCACAAGACTCCACAACTTAGAGGGAACATTGCCGTCGACAGTACTTCGTTGAGGAAAGCAGCTGAAGAAGTCATAGCTCTAGCAGAATGGGTGTGAATGTTTACCAAGCACGGCAACCTGGCCAAACCATAAGAACATAAGAGACGCCAATGTTGGATCAGGCCAAAGGCCCATCCAGTCCAACACTCTGTATCACACAGTGGCCAGAAATACCAGGTGCCACCAGGAAGTCCACCAGTGGGGCCAGGACACTAGAAGCCCTCCCACTGTTGACCCACCCCCCCAAGCACCAAGAAGACAGAGCATCCCTTGCCCCAGAGTCCCTATCTATACCTTGTGGCTAATAGCCACTGAGGGACCTCTGCTCCATATGCTTATCTAACTCCCTTTTGAAGCCGTCCATGCTTGTAGCCGCCACCACCTCCTGTGGCAGTGAATTCCAAGTGTGAATCACTCTTTGGGTGAAGAAGGACTTCCTTTTATCCGTTCTAACCTGACCGCTCAGCAATTTCATGGAGTGCCCACGAGTTCTTGTATTGTGAGAAAGGGAGAAAAGTACCTCTTTCTCTACCTGCTCTATCCCATGCATAATCTTGTAAACCTCGATCATGTCACCCCTCAGTCGTCTTTTCTCCAAGCTAAAGAGCCCTCAGCGCTTTAACCTTTCCTCATAGGGAAAGTGTTCCAACCCTTTCATCATTCAAGTTGCCCTTTTCTGCACTTTTTCCAAAGCTATAATATCCTTTTTAAGGTGTGGTGACCAGAACTGCACACAGTATTCCAAATGAGGTCTCACCATTGATTTATATAGGGGCATTATGATATTGGCTGATCTGTTTTCAATACCCTTCCTAATAATCCCCAGCATAGCATTGGCCTTCGTTATTGCAGTCACACACAGTCTCGAAATTTTCAGTGAGTTATCTACTACAACTCCAAGATCTCTCTCTTGATCAATCTCTGCCAGTTCAGACCCCATAGCATTCCCTAATGGTCGAGACAATCCACCAGGACAAAGTTTGAAATGAAACCCTCTTTCCTCTATTGGGACCAGCGAAACATACAAACAGTGCTCTATCCCTGTGGAACTCCAGGGTTCTTTTAAGGTAAAATAATAAAAGTCTCCTAACATCTAGGGGGTGCAACAATTACTCATTTTCAGAGCTTGGTGCAGGAAAAAAGACAGGCAAAATAATATCTTGAGGTAAGTGGAAACTGGAAACTACCTTCAATGAAGAAAAAGCCAAACCCTTGTAGTTACCAGAACTCTCAAGAGGAACATGACGTTTTCAATCTGCATACTGAAAACTCAAAAACTTTAAAAAAGAATTTTGTCGATGAAGTTCTGGAACTCTGTTCCGGCATATTCTCCCGGAAAAAAAGCCATGCACATATGTAACCAGGCAAGGGGCAACACTGCTGTTGAAGAAGCCGTATACCCCCAAAGGTAAAGAATTTTCCGAACTGATTGGAACTGGTTTCATATAAACTGTCTGGCTAAAACAGAGATGTCTTGCACTCTGTTGGGGAGTAAGAAACTGTTTCCCACTATGGAATCCAATAGGGCCTCTATAAATTGTACCATCTGGGAGGGAACTAAACAGGACTTCTTCCAGTTCACAAGGACTCCCAATCTTTGGCAGATCTCCAAAACTAGGGAGCAATGCTTCAATAATTGGTCTCTGGAGTCCACCACCAACAGTGAATCGTCCAAATAGGGGAATATATGGCAACTTTGCATACAAAGGTAGGCATTCACTGGGGCTAAACACTTTGAAAATACCCTGGGTGCTGTGGCCAAACCAAAAGGCAAAACAGTGTACTGGAACACACACATCCCACAGGAAAAGTGTAGGAATTTGAGGTGTTGAGGATGGATGGAAACGTGAAAGTAAACACCTTTCAAGTCAATAACAATAAACCAACAGTTGGACTTTAAAAAATGTAAAATTGATAAATGGAAACCATGGTAACAAACCAAAGACTCCTAGAAACTATAGTATGGATTATCACCATTAAATTTTGGTTACATGTACTTTTTAAAAGAGATGACAATAGTCTCATCGCTCACATGTCAATGGAGTCCCAGTCTTCTACATGGCTTTGTCACATAGAAGAAAAAAATCAAATCAATCGGGATTGACATTGGAGCTCTATCTCCCCACACAGAAAAGTCAGTTTTTAGGCTGACTAGGCAAAGACTTGTTGACATTGAGAGGCAGCTTCTGGAGAGCCTTGCAAAAAGTAGATGCTCACCCCTCAATTTGGGGCTTTTACCTTTTGAGCACAGGGCTGAATATCTAACTTGTTTAACAATCCCGGGGCAACACAGAGCATATATGTTAGCCAGGTTTAATGTGTTGCCATCAGCAGTATTATATGGGAGATTCCAAAAAATCCCATTCAACAACAGATTCTGCTCTTGCACTAAGTGGGAGATAGAAACTCTAAAACACGTCTTTTTCTCATGTACTTTTGATTCGGACGTGCGCTTTATATTCATTGAGCCTTGGTTGAGAAAGTATTCAGGGAAACTTGAAAAAAGTAAGATTTACTTTTTGTTGACAACCCAGAACCATGTAATAATTGAAACTGTTACAAAATTTTTGTATGAAGTTTTAAGAAGACGTTCAGTATTCTTTGCAAACTGAGTCTGTAGGTTATGCCAATAAAGGTTGACTGATTGATTGATTGAAATGGAAACCACGCGGAACTTCGATACGTAAAGAAAAGCATTCAAACTTCTGAGGTTCAGAATGGGCCTAACCCCCACATCTTTCTTATCAACCAAGAACATCCGGAAGAGAAAATGTTTGGACTCAGACATCTCCTCAATCACACCCTTGTCAATAAGAGCAATTAAAGCCCGGGACAGGTACAATGATGCTGACTTAAATTCTAACCTGCACAGGACTGACCTAACCTATCTCCAAACTTAACGGGAGAGGAAATCACTCCTAGTCAGAAGGAAGATTTTTGGGATGGGGCTGCCTCTCTAGGAGGGGGCAGTTGGTGGGTCAACCTAGTCGGCTGGAACCTTTACGCCTATGATAGCCCTGTTGTGAGGTAAACGGCTTAGAGGCAGGATACTAAATAAATAAAACAATACTGGGGCCCCAAAGGCTTAGCTTAGAGATAATCCCTCTGGTAAGGGTGCCGGATCTGCCAGGCGTCTGCTTGAATTGGGATGGGTCCAGTTGTAAACCCCCCCCCCCCCAATGATTTAGCTGTCTGCTTGTTTTTCTTTATCAGGGACAGGAGGGGTCATTCCATAGAAAAAGAGCTGCAGGAGCTCATTAGTATACCTAATAGGCTATTAGCATAATAGCCTATTAGCATATGCCACGCCCCTTGGGGAAGCAAAACGGGGGAGGCATCTTCAAAAGCCTCCCCTTCCCTTCCCCAGGCGGGCAGGAGGGGGGAGCGAAGAGAGAAGGGGTTTAAAGTTTAAACCCCTTCTCTCTTGGCTCCCCCCCACCCCTCCTTGGCAGGCCGGCCTTAGCTTAATTATAGGTTTTGGCCCAGCAACATCAGGTGATCCAATCAAAACATGCACTCAGAAGAAGCCTCGTCACCCCCCCCCGTCTTTCCCCTCCCTCACGCGGACAGCCTTGAAGATGACAATAGCGGCATCGGCCATGGGACCAACACCTGCAGGATAGGCCCCTTGAGAGGAGGCCAGGGGCGCCCTGCCTCACCGCTGCAATGGACAGTTTCTACAGGGTTGACTTGGACAAAGGCTCTGAAGCTTTGAGGGCTTTCCCCCACAATGCTGCTTTACGTTTTGACACCCTGTCCCCTCAAGCTTCGGGGGTGAAGCCTTGGCAGGCCTTACATGTGAGGCTGCCGTGCCCTCCACCCAAACAGATCAGAACAGGTCATGTTCGTCGGCTTGGGTCATCTTCACCCTATGATGGGTAAATTTTTTTGAAAAGGGCTTTCTGAGCCATGGGACAAACTCAGAAGCCAGAACAACCCCAGCGAACTGGGGAGGCCATTCCTCACCAACATGAAGTGAAAACTGGAGACTCCAAAAAAGACAACCTTCTCCTTCGGCAGCAAAAGAGGAACTGAGGGTGGAGCGCTGCTGCGACGGAGCCTGTGGTCCCTGGGCAAGAACAAGCTTCTGGCTCCACTGCACAGTGCCCCCGGGAGGCTTTCAGCTGTAAAAAACCTTCCGATGGCAGGCTTGCTCATGCACAGTCCCCATGTGGGAATGATAGAATCATGGAGTGGGAACGGGCCCTACAGACCGTCTAGTTCAACTGCCCAATGCAGGACCAGCCTAAAGCATCTCTGACAAATATCCGTCCAGCCTCTTCATGAAAGCTGCCAGTGAAGGGGACACCTCCCTAGGCAGCTGATTCCACCTCTGAACCACTCTGACCGTGAAAAGGTTTTTCCTCATATCCAGCCAATACCCTTCTGCAAGTCATTTAAACCCGCTGCTTCGGGTCCTATCCTCTGCTGCCAACTGGAACAGCTCCTGGCCCTCCTCCAAATGACAGCCTTTCAAATATTTAAAGGGAGCGATCCTGTCCCACCTCGATCTCCTCTTCTCCAAACTAAACATTCCCAGGGCCCTTAGCCTTTCCTCACAGGGCTCAGTCTCAAGACCCCTGATCATCCTCGTCGCTCTCTTCTGCACCCTCTCGGTTTTGTCCACATCCCTTTTGAAGGGAGGCCTCCAGAACTGCACACGGCACTCCAGGTGTGGCCTGACCAAGGTAGTATACAGAGGGGCTGTGACCTCCTGCGATTTCGATGCTGTGGCCCTTTTAATACAACCCAAGACTGAATTTGCCTTTTTTGCCACCGCATCACACTGTCTGCTCTTATTCAGTTTACAGTCCACTCTTACCCCCAAGATCTCTTTCGCATATACTACTCCCCAGAAAAGTATCCCCCATCCAGTGTTAGTGCTTGACATGTTTGTGGCCCAGATGTAACGCTGTGCATTTATCTTTCTTGAATTGCATCCCGTTCGCAACTGCCCACTTCTCCAGAGTATTCAGCTCTTGCTGAATTTTAACTCTATCTTCTTGGGTGTCTGCTACTCCTCCCAATTTGGTATCATCAGCAAATTTAATAAGTAGCCCTTCTACCCCTTCATCCAGATCACTGATAAAAATGCCGGCACCACCATCTGAGCCAACGATTCACCTAAAAAATGGGACTGCACAGAAGATCGATGATAAATCCCAAATACAAGGGAAAAGAGGAATGATTAAAGAAAATACATTGCAAAAGAGGAAGGACAGCATAAAACCAACACTGTGGTGGTGGCAGCTGCTACTGCTGCTGCTGCTGAACTCTCATTTCAGTCTGCACAGCCAATCAGGTCCCCCACATGGCCACTCAGAGCCCCCCGGGGGGCAGAAATGCCACTCTGGCCACACCCCCTCGGCAGGCACCAGGACAAGCGTCAGGAGGCCCCCATGGGCCCCCATGGGGCACCCCACTGGGGAACCCTGACATACACACATCCCTGACACAGCATTAATCTGCAGATCAGGCAAATGCACCGCTATGTGCAAACGCCACATTGCCTATGGGCGGATGAACAGGATAACCAAATTTCAAAGAAATGGGAATCATGTGGAATGTTCACACAGGGAAGTATTTCAAGTGCTTTGCTTCTGGCCTCCATCCTAGGCAACCCCTCATTTGAGATGGCACCTAGGCCTACTCAGTCCTCTCCAAGGCCTTGACACAAAGCTCATTATCTAGTCGGAAGCCAAGTTTTGGTCCCGTCAAGCCAGCTGTCCACACACGTTAAGAACAAGGGAAGATCTGCGGCTCAGTGGCAGAGCACACACTTTGCACGCAAAGGGTCCCAAGTTGAAGAAGGAGGAGGAGGAGGAGATTGGATTTATACCCCTGGCCCTTCACTCAGAGTCTCAGAGCAGCTGACAACCACCTTTCCCTTCCCCTCCCCACAACAGGCACCTTGTGAGGTAGGTGGGGCTGAGAGAGCTCTTGACAGAAACGGCTCTTTTTCAAGGACAGCTCTTATCAGAACCATGGCTTGCCCAAGGTCATCCAGGAGCTGCACGTGGAGGAGTGGGGAACCAAACCTGGTTCTCCCAGATTAGAGTCTGTGCACTTAACCGCCGCACCAACCCCCGGCACCTCCAGCTAAACGATTTCAGGCAGCAGGTGCTGGGAAAGATCTTGCTCTGCCTTGGGCTCAGGGGAACCGCTGCCAGGCAGAGCAGACACCACTGAGCTCGAGAGACCCCTGGTCAGACTCAATATAAGGCTGCTTCACAGGCTGCAGTGCAAATTGTGTGCAAGACACCAGAGATGTAAACCCTAACACACCGTTTGAGCTTGGGTGGGCGGCAGTCCTTAGAGCCTGCCAAGAAAAAGGGCAGAAACACAAAACATTGCAAGGTTTTAAGAACATGAACGGATCTGAATTTACAAATGGGACCGGCTAATGATGGAATGGGAATATTCTTAGGAAAAGAGAGGGAGGGAGAGAGACCAGCCAGCTGTATGCCCAGCGCACGTCAAATGCTGGCTTTTCATTACTCATTGTCTGCTGCTCGGCTTTTGGGTGTCTGTTAGCCAGGGAGGACGCAGCTCCGAGCCACAAGCAACCGGGAAGTCACCTTCCCTCCTCGGTCTCTGGCAGGCACCATTAGGCAATGACCCCTGCTTCATATGCTCCCTAATACTCTCCTCTCCACTCAGTGGAGTGCGGGTCAATCCACAGCATCCGGCAGGACTGAGAACCCGGCTCTTTGGGGAGCGCCTGCGGTCTTCAGTGTCGCTTTTCACCAAGTGGGGTTGCAGCCACTCAGCGCGGGAGTTTCATTAGCCTTGAGCCATGACACACAGTGCAATGATATATTTAAGCAATAATGAACAGCAAAGCCTGTTGTCTAAAGGAATGCTGGAGAGGCGGGGGTAAAGGCAACCGAGAGGACGGCTCCTGCGGGAACAGAGTGGTAGGGTTGCAACGGGCCCTGCTCTCACTCGGCCATGCCGCCGCAGGCCTCAATTTAAATGGGTGAAACTAAGAGTGGATTGCCCCCGGGCAGCTAACACAACAGAAGCATGAGGCTGGCTAACTAGTATCCTGGAAAACTAGCCGTCCAAATGCTCCTTTCTGCAGGCCCTTATTCTGTGGTTGCCGCTTTGGCATCCTCCTCAGCCATGTAACTCGGGGTTCTTTTTGTCAATGCAAATGAAAAAAGAGTTATGCAAATGAATGCTTTTTGCATGAAGGCAGGAAAATCGGAGGGGACAGCATGGGGGGAAGAGCAATGAAGTCACAGACACAGACTGGCCACTCTTGCAAAGGGGGAAAGGAGAGCCCCAAGCCAGGGCCGGACACGTGTATTTCTCTCACGCTACTGGCACTAGCTAACCCCGGAGCCGTGAAAGCTGACTGGGAAGAGAATACAACTCGTTTCCTTTTTGCTCAGCCCCCATAAGGAGGTGGCAAGTGGAATGATGCCGAGGAGGCCGCTGCTGTGAAGCACCAATCACTCACTCTGGAGATTTCCTGCCCCCTTATTGGAGAATTTATTTAAAGCACTCATAGCTGTGCCTTTACGTGTGATGGCCCGGGCTAGCCCAAACTCATGAGACCTCAGAAGCTAAGCATGTTTGGCCCTGGCTAATATTTGGATGGGAGACCACCAAGGAATACCAGGCGTCATGACTCAGAGGCTGGCAGTAGCTACCCACCTCTGAATGTCTCTGGCCTTGAAATCCCTATGGGGTCACCACAAGTTGGCTGCGACTTGATGGCGCTTTACACACACACAGAGACACATCTCAAGTTGTCTTACACAACATCGAAGTTTAAACACTCTAAAAATTCCCTGCAAAAAAATTGTATCTTTTGGCAACCAAAAAGAGGCCTGACTTCCGTTTTTTCAAAGGATCCTTAAGTAAAAAGGGTGGCTTTGTACTTCAGCAGAAGGGTCTTTCCTGGAGACTAGATTTCCCCTCCCCTGTCACCCGTCCCCTCTGGTGAATTCTCCAAAGGGCCTCCTAACTTGTTAATACTTCCGAAGTGCTTGACATGGATTTGCTCAATGATGCTGCAGCACCAAGTCATTGTGTCACCTCCATAAATGTGTGGGGTTAGGGTCTGAGAGAACAGTGCCTTGTATGAAGCCACAACTGATGGATCAGGAGGATGTCTCTCCTTGGTCCAATACCAGGGCGATTCAGTCACCGACCACTTCACAAACCACGGTTTTCCCATGCAGAGCACGGGGGCGCAGATGTCTATATTTTACATATAGTCGTAAGAGGAGACCTGCTAGATCCGGTCCATCTACTCCAGCATCCTGTTTCATACAGTGGCTCAGCTAGGTGTCCTGGAGATAGCCTTCCCCTGACTTTGCATCCTAGAATTGGTTTGCAGTCTCTGGGTATGGATGTTCCCCTTACTCGTCCTTGCCAGTAGCCACTGATGGACCTCTCCTCCAGGAACCAGCCTATTCCTCTCTAAGTTCCCATGGAGTTCACCTAGTGAAGTGGGAACCCAGTTTTAGAATCAAGCTCTTGAGTTCCATGGTCCTTGCTCTTCGATCACAGAGCATTACCAGAGCATAGTCTACCCAAAATCGCTTGGATGGACTTCAGCATCACAGTCCCGCCATTTGGCTGCAGAAATTGTGACCAGCCAAGGATGTCGATCTGGATACATCACTTTTGCAAACAACATTATACCCTTCGAAGCTCACTGACCTGGATGGCCCAGGGTAGCCCGAACTCATCAGATCGCAGAGGCGAAGCAGAGCTAGCCCTGGCTACTATTTGGATGGGAGACCCACCGAGGAAGTCCGCGGGCGCTGTGCGGAGGAAGGCCATGGCAAACAACCTCTATTAGTCTCTTGGCGTCAAAACCCTACAGGGTTGCCATTATTTGGCTGCAAATTAGTAGCACTTTACACACACACACACACACACACACACACACACACACAAGCTTACTGACTTCAACAGATGAAGAAGGGAGCAAATCCACTTTGGATTGTACTGTAAAAAGGGGCGCTGGCTCAGGCTGCTTGGAAGAGGGTGCTTGCACAATCCCTCCTGAAGAGAGTTTGCTTGGGGCCAAACATTTTTAGCTGTTATTGCCTGGTCATGAATACCCTGTTTTGGGGTGAGCCACTAAGCACTGGATGTGCAACTCCAGGCCTTTTTTGGGGAAAATATTACTTGGACTCATTTCAATGGGCTTTCAGATCTGGTTTCATTTATTTAAAATATTTGTATCCTGTTTTTCACCAGAAATGAGACTCAAAGCAGCATATGTACGAAATAGGAAAACATTTAGTCAAAAATTAAAACACAGACATGAGAAGAAATAACAAACCAGCTACGCAAGCCCAAAAGAGACAGCCAGAAAACCATGGACTCACCCAAGGCATCATGTCATGGTCAAGCAGTTTCAAAGGCTCGTCTATAAATTTTGGGCTTTGCACAGCTTCCTGAATGACCACAAGTTAGATATCCTCTTCACTCTCACATGGGACAAAATACACCAAAGTATCGGAGTAAAAATCCAGAAGGCCTAACATCAAGACCAAGCAGACCTTATCTGCCTATAGAGTATTACCCACAATAAAGCCTAAAATGATAAATAGAGTTACTGTCTGGGTTCACATGGTATGAAGGCCTCAAGCTGTTAAGGGCTTTCAGAGGGTACAGGTACTTCTCGGTCGCTTTTGGTACCATCAACGTACTTTTTAGTTCTTGCAACATTGGGCTGACTGCCTCCTATTGCCTCCAATAAACCTTCTTCCCCTGGTTGATCTAGATTGTTCCGTGGTTTCCTATGACTTTCTGCTGGTTGTTCTTTTTGTTTTAAATTATTACACTGTGTGCGTTCTGGTGTGGTCACTTTCACTAATAGTGTGTAAGCTGCCTTGAGGGTACTTAAGAAGAGCCTTGTTGGATCAGACCAGTGGTCCACCTACTCCAGCAACCTGCTTCACACAGTGGTACATGGTACCCAAGACAGGTTATGGGAAGTTTAAATTAATCCCAAACTGTTTTGAAACTTCAGCTGATGCAGAGTACAGCAGCAAGCCTACCATTAAGTAGCTCTGCATGAAAACATGTCTTGCTAGACCTGATGGCAGTTGCACCAGGAATCCATTTGATCCTGTACAAAGCCGCCCTGAGCCTGCTCGCAGGGAGGGCAGGGTAAAAATACTAACAAATAAAATAAATAAATAAATAAATAAATAAATGGTTGTGCTTACTTTTAAAACCTGGAATGGGCTGGGGGGTCTGGGTACCTTAATGACCCTCGTCTCCCATATGACTCTGTTCAGTGTGCTCTAATTCACTGAGGTAAAATGGGTGGCCCTCAGAAACAGAGCCTTCTCTGGGGTGGCCCACAACTGGAAAGTCGTCCCGTCCCCCCACACCCCTGCTATAAACGTGTCTATGTGCCAGGTAAAACATGCCTATTCTCCATGGCGTCTGGTATACATAGTCTGATTTATGAGATGGTCTTTGCCTCATTTTCATGGCTCTCTTAATTGGTTTTGAAAGCTGCACATTGGATTTTTATTTGCTCCTAAACTGAATGTTTTAAATTTGGAACAATTCCTGCCTTATTTTTTTTAATGCTGGTTCTTCTGGTTTTACAGTTTTCTTATTTATCAATTAGGGTTCTATCTCCAACTTGAAAACTTTGGGGTTCTGAGGCAGTATACAAATAAGTTAATTGATACAGTACCTCCTGGGTTCTTTTTAAATCCAAAAAAGCTGTGTTTGTTGGGTAAGGGTGTGTTTATGCCCTTTCCTCTGTGCCATTTCCCCAGCACCGTGACTGTGTCGTTCACACAACCAGCAGCGACCAGCACAGCCAAGGGCCTGGCAAAGAGGCAGACTGTCACGGTTTATGAGAGGGGTCGTGCGGCTCAGTGGCCGAGCATCGGCTTGGCGTGCGGGAAGTCCCAGGTTCAGTCTCCGGCATTCTCAGTTTAAAAAGGATCAGATACGACACAATATGAAAGAGCTTCACGTGAAACCCTAGAGAGTGGCTGCTAGTCTGAGTAGGTAATACTGACCTCGATGGACCCAGGGTCTGGTTCTGTATGAGGCAGTGTCAGGTGTTCACACCTGCTGGCCAAATGGAGCCATCTCTGTGAGTCCCCAGGTACATGGTCTCTCCCCCCCCCCATGTTAAGTGGACCTTTGTAGGATCCATGGGCCCCACAAAAGTTCATACTGCAGGCTGTCTGCAGGGAAATGGCAAGGAGGGGTCACATTATTCCCCCCCCCCGCCGCCCCTCCATAGGCTTCTCTGACACATGAGATGCAGGGACTGGAGCTTGGTAGGCTTCACAGTGGACCACCATTGGCAACTTACACCAGTTTGGTGTAGTGGTCAAGAGCGCAGACTCTAATCTGGGAGAATTGGGTTTGATTCCCACTTCTCCACATGCAGCTGCTGGTGTGACCTTGGGTCAGTCACAAGTTCTCTCAGAGCTGTTCTCTCAAGAGCGGTCCTCAAAAGAGCTCTCTCAGTCCCACCTACCTCACAGATTGTCTGTTGTGCGGAGGGGAAGGGAAAGGAGATTGTAAGCCATTCTGAGACTCCGAGTGAAAAGCGGGGTATAAATCCAATCTCGTCTTCATCTTCTTCTTTATTAATATTTTTTGATTGGCTCCTCTGCAAGGAAACTGTGCCACAGACAATTAGGTCATCCAGGAGAAATCTAGGCTAGACTCTTTCACCCTGGCATGCTAGCTTTCCATGAGCAGGAAGCTTCTGACACGAGGTGAATTCAAATACGTGACCCCACACCTGTGTACTGAAGAAGGTCTGTCCTATAGCCTTTTATTTTGAACCCACCGGCTGACTACAGGGATACTTTGAGGAGACGTATTCATAGAACTTAGAGTCTCGGTTAACTCAGTGACTTCTACTTAATTAATACTGTGGGGGTATTAGGTAACTGGGCTGAAATAACTATCTTGTAGTAATATTTTGAGGAGGCTGAAGAACAACACTTTCTGAATAATAACACCGTTCCCCTAAAACAAACAGACTGTATATTTATTGTGCTTTCAGGACCTTTTGAATCAAGAAGGTTGCCCATTCAAGCCAACCCTAACAGAATCCAGTTTATGGGGGGATAATTCTTACAATTCAAAACCCACATTTATAATCCGTGATTAATTAATCAATCTACAAAGTAATCCAATTAATGCTTTCAAGCCTAAACAAAAGATAATCTCACAACTGACAGAGCGGCGTGTGTCAGGGATAGACACACACGTGTGTCACTGTGTCAGGCAAGTGTTGTGTCACCCAGAAGGGATTGCCGTTAAGTCTGCTCAAAATGTGTGTGTGAGAACGGAAAACAAAAGAGCTGCTAATTGCAGAGGATATAACCTGTCCCACAGATCATATCCTGGTTAAAGGGTCCTACATCCAGAGATGAACATTGCCGTCTGACTGGTCTTGAAGCTTTGCTTTCTGAACCGGCCTAAACGTTGAACTAGAGATGATTTCAGTTATCTACCCAGAATGCGTTAAAAAGACCTGAAAATCTCAGTTTAGGGATTGTCGTGAGGTCCTCTGTAGTATCGTAATCCTGAACCAGGGATCCCCAACCTTTTTTTTTGGGGGGGGGGGGTATTTTTGCATTTTGCTTGTGTGTGTGCGTGCACATGCCTGGAAGTCACGGCAACCTCTGGCGACACCTACTGGGGCATGGAGGATGTTCCGATAGCCTGCCTCTGCGTCCCGGCCCTAGTAGGTCTCCCGTCCAAGTACTTGCCAGGGTCGGCCCTGCGTAGCTTCCGAGATCTGACGAGATCGGGCTTGCCTGGGCTGTCCAGGTCAGGGCTGGGGGTCCCCGACCTTTCTGAGTCTGTGGGCACCTCTGGAATGCTGGCATAGCATGGTGGGTGGAGCCACAAAATGGCTGCTGGCCGCAGGGGGTGGAGCCAGCCACAGAATGGCCGCCACTGCTTGCCTTCAGTCACACAGTGAAGATCCTTCTTCTGTGGTGGTAGCTGCTGCCCAAGTAATGTGGGTTTTTTTTTTAAATTAGCCTCTGGCTCACCCATCGTTGTCTTCGCTCAGGAAAGATGGCTCCAGAGCAAACTGATTTATGCAGCAGCCAAATCACTCGCTCCCAACTTTAATGCCAGGAGCTCACAAAGCAGAATTTTTGCTCACAGGACTCCGCAGCTTAGAGGGAGCATTGCACCCCTCCACGCCCACTGAAACCACTGAGCTCCCGAGGAGTCAGTACTTCTGCTTGGGATGGCTCAGTAAATGCCCAAATATGTGGAAACAAACAAGATGGCTCCAAATGGTGTAAGGAAAGGAGGCCACAAGTAGCCAAGTGTCCAAGTAGCTGGCCAACTGCTGGCGCCAACCGACTGGTTCTGCGCTTTGTCTTCCTTTGCTTGGACCCTGCTTGCTTCTTTCCCCTGGGCTGGGTAGATTTTCCTGCCTTGTCCCTCCCACCGTAACCCACCGCTCTCCACAAAGTACAGTTCCTTGGGGAACCTGAGCAATGAGATGAGGGAAGGACTGGGCAGAAAAGGGGAACTGGCAGAAACCATTAATCTGGTCTGGCACCAATCGTCCATCTTCATTGATGCTCACCTGAACCCGATCCTCTGTTTTGCCTCTCCCCCTCAGCCTTACTCATCTGTAGTCCTTCCCTGTGGCCACTGGAGGAGGAGGAGGAGATTGGATTGATACCCCATGGCCCTTCACTACCCGAAGGAGTCTCAGAGCAGCTTACAAACTCCTTTCCCTCCCCTTCCCCACAACAGACACCCTGTGAGGTGGGTGGGGCCGGGAGAGCTCAAAGAGAAACTGCTCTTTTTCAAGGACAGCTCTGGCAGAACTATGGCTTGCCCAAGGTCATCCAGCCAGGTGCAAGCGGAGGCACGGGGAATCAAACCCGGTCCTCCCAGATTACAGTCCGCACACTTAACCACTGCACCAAACTGGATCGAAGCAGGATATTAAGGCACCAAGAACCATTATGTCAATCCTTATCACTGCTTCAGGTCTTTTTGCCCATGTGTGGATTGTCAGATATACAAAGAGGTCTGTGCTGAGTGTGGGGATTGGTATAATGGCTGCTGATGTCACAAAAATTCTGCTCCCCCCCAAAAAAAGCAGGCATTTAAGACAACTGAAGGATGCAACTCTCCTGCCAACCTAGCAGTTCAAAAGCAAGAAACTGTGAGTAGATAAATAGGTACCGCTTCAGTGGGAAGGTAACAGCGTTCCGTGTGCCTCGGCGTCTAGTCATGCTGGCCACATGACCACTGAGAAGTCTTTGGACAGCGCTGGCTCTTCGGCTTGGAAACGGAGATGGGCACCGCATCCCTAGAGTCGGATTCGACTGGCTTTCGAGCCAGGGAAACCTTTACCTTTACCTAAGGATGCAGCTAAATGTTACAAGAGCGGTCTCCCCTAATTCTCCCATCCACCAATTCTTTCTCGCAAAGGTCCCTTCAGGCAGATTTGAATTCTTACAGCCGCATTCAGAAACCAGAAACAACCCAGATGGGGTGGGGGGTGGGGTCTGAAAAGTATTTACAAGGGAGACCAAGATGGCCGAGACGGGATTAATCCTTCCCAGGGCTCCCCTTCTGCTCTTCTCCACATTCCTGTTATCTCAGCACATCTACGGCTGGAACCACACATGATGCAGCCATCTTGCTGAAGGTCCAGGTCTGGTCAGTCGTGGGATCTTCTATGAAAACTGCCTATTCCTACACTCAGCATGGGGTTAAGAAAACCAGATGACCACCAAGACTCCTTCCTAGCCAAATGCTCCCTCTCCAAACGTCTTGTTCCGCCTTTGTGCTGAAGTAAAGCCATTCCTCTCCAAGGGCTAAGTCTTCTCCATCCCTGATGCTTGAAACCCTCTGACTGCACTGAGCCTCAAACGAGCTAAATTTTTGCACCAGAACTGGGTTAAGCCCCTTCCCTTACTGCCATCTTTCCTCCCCTCACAGCTTGCCGATGAGACACCACACTGCAGAAGGGGTTTAACGGGAGGAAATGGACAGAAGGCCACGCTTGAATGCTTGCAGGTATCTGGAGCATTATTCTAGAGATGCTACTACTGGAGGATGAGCGTAAGGGAGGAGACATGGTTTACACCACTCCCCCTTGACTGTTCTCCAATGACAGAAAATATCAGTGAACTGAGAGTTAACCGTGAACTGAACCTGCTCTGGTTCCCACCCCAAATCCAATCCTGCCGTCATAATGTCTGGACTGGATGGCAGCTCTTGAGATCAGCCACATGTCATGGTCATGGTGCAAGGTGCCATCCAGTTGCAGCTGACTTGTGGCCACTGACTCGTGGCAATACAAGAGACGACCAGAGGTCATTGGCCACTGCTTGCCTCTGCGTAGCAACCCTAGACTTCCCCACTGGTCTCCCACCCAAGTACTCACTAGAGCCAACCCTGCTTACAAGACTGGCCTGGGCCGTCCACATCAGGGCAACCAGTTCTATAGCAAGACCTGTGAATGACCCAAGAGAGGGAGCAGCCGGGAGGAGGAAGGTGTTGGCATTAGGCAGGAGCACCCTGGAATTTTTTACCTGAAATAATTTCTCTAAGGTATCAGTCTGATTTTTGAACATTCCTGGATATTTAAGGCCAAGCAATGCTTCACTCTTAAGGTTATTCTATAGCCTAAACAGAAAATGGAAGAAAACTCATAGCTGTTTCTTCTAGACTCTCTCATCGTGCATGGCATCATTAGAAACACGGGTTGAGAGACATGAGACTTTTTCTCCTCCTGAGGAGCCCATATTGGTAGGGAGATCTCCACAGAGCCACGCGGCCACCTGCCCCTCCCCTGGATAAACTAACCCTAATTGAGTTACTCAGGTTCCTAATGGCCTCCGCTGGCACAAAACACACCACTGTAGCGGCCATACGTGTGGAAACAAACCAGTCCCTCTTTCCCTTCCTAAGCCATTAAATTAGAGTGTATTCAATTAATAACAGCTGAATATTCTGTCACATTTAGGAAGATGTATGGTAAGACAAGCGAGTTGTGATGTCTCTGACAGAAATGATAAAAGTTCTCCCGACACCGCCTGGCAGATACTTGGCTCCTGCTGCGGCTCCCTCTTCATGTTCTCACAAGATCCAGGCCCGGCTTCAAAGGAGGTGGGGGCTCCAAAGAGAACGGGGGATCTCTGCCAAGGAATTTCACGGCAACTCCTCCCGGCTCCCTTCTGGGAGCCATCTGAATCCATACAAGCACACTCACTCACTCTCTCTCTCTCTCTCTCTCTCTCTCGCATGCGCGCACGCACACCCACAGCCATCTGAATCAACACAAGCGCGCTCTCTCTCTCGCGTGCGCACACCCAGAGCAGTCCTACACCACAATGCAAAATGTGTGGAAGTGCACCAACACACTCTCCTGTATTGCAGAGCAAGTTATCCGTTATGCTAATAACGAATCATTTTTCTGCCTTCCGTACTCCCGGATTAGAATCTACTGGGATATTCTCCTGCACAACTGCTGCTGAAACTATTGGGAGATGTGTGAGAGAGGACAGATGTGCTCTCTTGTTCATTTCAGTGTTGACTGACATAAGGAGGCTTCCTGCACAACCTGGACCCCTGGAATCCATCCTCAGTGTGAGGGCTGTCTCTGGAAACTGAAAGGCAGAGTCTCTGAGCATGACCCTGACCACAAAAAAGTCCCACAGATCTGAAATTAGGATGCAAAGGAATCTGGGATCAGGAGGCTGATTGGAACTCCTAGCCTCTCTCTCATTTTAGTAACTTTCTATCGTTTATTTATACTTAATAAAAAGACATACATGAATCTCTGGCAAGGTGTGACTACCAAGAGGAAACGTCAGAATGAAATCTCAAATCAAATAAAAGGAACAAAACCAGAACGAGACTGGACTCTCTCATTTACAACTTCTTATTTTACCCCCCAAAAAACACACCAATTTCCTTTGGTCACAAAACCATAAATTACTTCCAACTGAGCTATTTTACCAGAGATCCAGAAATGACATTAATTTCTTGATTTAACATGTTTTCATCCTGCCCTTTCTCCAAGGAGCTCAGAGGGGCATGCCTCATTCTCTTCTCCCTTTTTTGTCTTCACAGCAACCCTGTGAGGTAGGCTAGACTGAAAGAGATCAACTGGCCTAAGACTACCCGGTGAACCTCCACGGCACACGGGGAAGATGGAGCCCCTGGGTCTCCCCAGCCATCGTCTGACACCCTCAACCACCACACCGCACCGGCTCTCAGCGAGCTTCTCTCAGCTGGTTTGCAAACACGGATGGCTGTGGCTGTTTTGATCATTAATGCATTCAAAGAGAAATCCTCACATGAGCTGGTCATGCTGGAGAAGCAAAGTTGGTTCACACACTCTCATTTGAGCAATTCAAAGAGAAGCTGGGGCTGGGCATACTTCAAGCCAACCTGGTGGCCAAGCGTGATTCTAGAAACCAAGACCCTGATAGAAAACAGTATAAGAAAGGTGTGAATGTCCAAAGGAATTTAAGTTGACATGTTTCAAGCACATCCTCTTTGAGGGCTAGGAAGATGCAGATGCCATCGAGGAGTACTAACAAACTGGGTGTTATACCCCAGAGGCTGTATAGTCCTGGTGGCAGACACCGACTCCTGCCTCATTCTCTGCACAAGCACTGTGGCTGCTCATACTTTATTTTAAAATGTTGCATCTGCACACTCCTTAGAACGGGCACAGGTCACAAAGAATGAAGCTCCCAATATGTTTTAAGTAAGTTTCTAAGGTAAAGGTTTTCCTTGCTCGAAAGCTAGTCGAATCCGACTCTAGGGGATAGTGCTCATCTCTGTTTCCAAGCTGAAGAGCCAGCGCTGTCCGAAGACTTTTCCATGGTCATGTGGCCAGCATGACTAAATGCCAAGGCCCACGGAACGCTGTTCCCTTCCCACTGAAGTGGTACCTATTTATCTACTTGCAATTTCTTGCTTTCGAACTGCTAGCCACCCTGAGTCCGTTCGCGGGGAGGGTGGGGTAAAAATGCAAATAAATAAATAAATAGTTGGCAGGAGCTGGGGCCAGAGACGGGAGCTCACTCCGTCATGCAGCACTTGGGTCTCAAACTGCTGAACTACCGGCCTTCCAGGCTGCAGCTCAGCATTTTAACCTCTGAGCCACCATGACCCATTTTAAGTAAGTTTCTAGATCTCATGTTTACAGGTAACACTTGTGAAAAATGTGATGGTCAAAACAATGAAGGGATAAAACAAGAAGGAATAAAATAAGATAAAAAACCCCCATGAACAGAGCAAGGCGGCGGCTGCTTATGTGACTTCTAAGGGGTTTTCAAAGAACTGGCTCCACTGTTTCACCAAGGAGGGCAAAACCCACATTATCAAGATGACAAAAGTTGATGTGATCTTTATTTATTTAGATTTATAGCCCGCCCTCCCTGCAAGCGGGCTCAGGGTGGGTCACAACAATAAAATTACAAAACCATTAAAAACCATTCAAACAATTAAAAGGCAGGAACTACAATAAATTAAAAGGCAGGAACTACAAAAATTACACAAAACTCTTCTTGGTCTCTAAGACGCGACTGGAATCAAATATAACAGTTTGGTGCAGTGGTTAAGTGCGCGGGCTCTAACCTGGGAGAACCGGGTCTGATTCCCCACTCCTCCACTTGCAGCTGCTGGATGACCTTGGGCAAGCCATAGTTCTGTCAGAGCTGTTCTTGAAAAAGAGCAGTTCCTGTCAGAGCTCTCTCAGCCCCACCTACCTGGCAGGATGTCTGTTGTGGGGAGGGGAAGGGAAAGGAGTTCATAAGCTGCTCTGAGACTCCGAGTGAAGGGTGGGGTATAAATCCAATTTCCTCCTCCTCCTACTGCAGACCGACATGAAACATGCTGGTACTGCTCCTATGCCTACGGAAGGAGTATCTCTCGGCTCTCCCTCGTCGCTGCAGTCCCTTTCTCCTGGGACTGTGTGGCTTTTTGCCTGTGTCAGTCACACTACCCTCCAGCGCCACTCTTTTGGAGGCCTCAGAGAACTGCTGGAGGAACTGGGAAGGTGGATAAGGACCATGTCCAATTGGCCTTCCTTTCAGACACATTCCACAGGACCCAAGCCATACAGTCTCATGGCACCCAAAGCTGTTCGTTTTCTCGTGGCTTAAACTTATGGAAGCCAGAGACTTCAGGCACATGAAGCATTAGCAGAAACGTACCCATCTATATACCAATAACACTTCCTGCATCTGACAAAGTGGGTTTGGGCTCACAAAAGCTCAGGCCACCAATAAAACAGGTACGTGACTCTAAGGTGCCACAAGACTCTTTGGCTGCCTTTGTTTTTTAACGTGCTCCATTTCTGTAGTTTGGGACATTACAGGAGGCACAGGGGCAATGGGAAGGGCCACAAACTCTAAACCAGGTTAGCGTTTGATGATTGGAACACACTAAGGAGCCACCATCTTGGTGATGGAGCCGCTAAGTCGTAGCTGAATTACGGCGACCCTGTCGGGTTTCCATGCCCTAACCTGAGTAGTCCAGGCGAGCCTGATCTCATCAGATCTTGGAAGCTGAGCACCACCAAGGGAGTCCAGGGTCCCGACACAGAGGCAGGCCACGGGGCAAACCCCCTCTGAGTGCCTCTTGCCTCGAAGACCCTACATGTTCACCGTAAGTTGGTTGTGACTTGATGGCAAACAAACAAACAAAACATTTCCAAAGCAAGAGGCGAACCGAGGTGGTCTGCCCTGGCCGGCTTCCGCTCTGCGACCCTGGGGGACTTCCTCGGGGGGGGGGGGTCTCCCGTCCAAGTGCTGACCTGGGCCAGCCTCGCTCAGCTCCTGAGACCGGACAGGAAGACCAGGCTAGACGGGGCCGTCCAGGGCAGGGCTCCCACTGTCTTGGGATCCCAAAGATACCTGTGATTAAAACGAGCCACCCATCCTTCCCCTGGAGAGAAGTAAACCCACAGCCAAGGCAAAGGCCTCAATACTAAGAAATTCTGAGAAAACTACGGCCAGGAGAATGATGAAGAAAACAGTCTTTTTACATCTGCACACAGAAATACCATGGCTCCCCCCCCCTTTCTTTCTCCTTTTAAAGATCCAACACCAGGTTAAGCACACAGGCCCACTCACTGTAGTGGGTTAAGTCTGTCTTGTTTTAAGACATAAACCTGTTTGGCGTTTAAAGCAGCGAGAACAGTTTGTTTTATAGGCTTCTGCTGTAGCGCTTGCCTCCAAGAACAGGAAGCAAGAGATGTTTTACTGGAACCGCCACAGCTGGTATAAGAATGGCTTCTCAGCATTACACAGGATTCTTAGTGAGGCAACAGGGAAAGACTGCTGTTTGTAAAACATTGTTAAAATAATTTGTATTAGTACGTAATTGTGTTCTGGATGGCGCAGGCAAGCCCAATGTTGCTAGATCTCAGAAGCGAAGCAGGGTCGGCCCTGGTCAGTGCTTGGACGGGGGATATGCCAAGAAAGTCTAGGGTTGCAACCAATGTTCCCTCTAAGCTGTGGAATCTTGTGAGCAAGAATTCTACTTTGTGAGCTCCTGGCATCAAAGTTGTGAGCAAGCCATTTGGCTACTGCATAAATCAGTTTGCTCTGGAGCCATCCTCCCTGAGCTAAGACAAAAATGTGTGAGCTGGAGGCTAAAAAACTGTGAGCTAGCTCACACTAACTCAGCTTAGAGGGAACACTGGTTGCAACGCAGAGGCGGGCAAGGGCAGAGGCCACTTCTGTTTTGTCTCTTGCCCTGAAAACCCTACAGGGTTGTCATAGGTCAGCTGTGATTTGATGGTACTGTCCACCATGACCACTACACATGGCTGATAATCAGTTGGTTACCCTTATGGAGGGGAAGAAGGAAGAGGAGAAAGAAGAAGAGGAGAATAGATTTATACCCGGCCCTTCACTATCCGAAGGAGTCTCAGAGCAGCTTACAATCTCCTTCCCTTCCTCTCCCCACAACAGCTCTGAGAGAGTTCCTCCTGAGAGAACAGCTCCGAGAGAACTGGCAACTGACCCGAAGTCACACCAGCAGCTGCATGTGGAGGCGTGGGGAATAAAACCCGGTTCTCCCAGATGAGTGTCCGCACTCCTAACCACTACACCAAACTGGTGCTCGTACAATCACATCTCTTTCCCAGTCTCTCAAAATCATACTAGGATATGATTTCCTGTTTGTTCAGTGGATGCCATGTTGGGACCTAGAAGATCAGGTCCAATGAATAAAAATGGCCTCAGGTCGGTCCCTGTCTCTCACCCTCCGTTTGTCCTTCCCGAACCAGGAGCAGCAACAACCTCAGGCCGGCCGTTCATCTAAATCAGGGGTCCTCAAACTATGGCCCGCGGGCCACATGCGGCCCGCCAAAAACATTTATCCGGCCCACCGGCCCTCAGGGGCGCCAAACTGCAGATATGTGCAGTGTGCATAGGAATTTGTTCATAGTCCGGCCCTCCAACGGTCCGAGGGACAGTGAACTGGCCCCCTGTTTAAAAAGTCTGAGGACCCCTGATCTAAATCAACAGCCCATCACACACCCAAGCGCTTGTGGCTCAAAGATCCACGTGGGCGCAGCTCCGGTGAATACTTACCAAGAGTTAAATAATCTTTCGCCTAGGAGGTTAACACGCCTACCAGCCAGTCTCCCGCAATCCATTCCAACGAGAATACGTTTGGCCGGTTACCACAAGCCGCTTTTCATGCTGTTGATGCTATTATTTTTTTTAAAAAGGTTGTTCTTCAATGGCCTTGTTTGAGGATACATTTTAGTTGCTAAGAAACTAGTTTCTCCTTGTATGCTCCAAGGGGGAAGACAAAGAGTCTGTCAGTGTAACATGCTATTTTGACAATAGCCGTAACATAATCATAAAATGATACAGTATTGCTGGCTCTCACCCCCCTTTTCACCACTTGCTAATGTGGTTTAAATATCATATTCATACATGTGACATATATACAAATATATATATGTCTATACAAACACAGCCACCATGCAATATGTACTCCTTAAATGCACACAGGCACACGATAGTTAGAGAATCCACTGAACCAAGTGCAGGTCCACAGAAGACCCAGGGGTTCCTGGAAGGAACACAAAGTGAAGCCCTGTGAGAGTCAAGATAGGCAGACTTTTCTCACTTGCCTCTGATGCGGCAGAGACACCAGTGATTTTTAATTAGGGGAGGCGCATCTATAATCAGTCCTCTCCTCCAGCTTCCACACCACATTCCCCTGCTACTGAAACGAAATGAGGTTCACGTTCTCCAGATTTTGCTCCATGGAAGACAGAACCTGGACAGTAACAGGTTTCTTCACACAAACAAAAACCAAAATGTTTTTTATAACCACCACCCACAATAGCTGAGCTGCTTCAAATGTGACAGCATTCTTTCGGGGCTAAAACGGGCACGCAACCCCAGTGCTGCTCAACATGCTGATTGCAAACACATGTATTTTTGCAGCACAGTAGAAACCAATCACAACACATGCAGGATTGCAAGTTGAGAAGGAATCAGGGGGAGGGGAACATCCAAGTAGAGACCACTCCTGAGGACAGGACTTGCATGGAAAACACTTCTTTAGAACCAGCCAGTGTGCAGTTCTGGCATCATTTAACGTGTTTAGCGTGTTACACACGTATGTATTTTACAGCACAACAGAACCCCGCCCTTTCCTGCTCTCCTACCCCTGTGCTCCCACCTGCCTGTGCGTCCTTTTTCTGTCCACTGCAGCCACAGCTTCCTGCACTGCTTGCATGCCCATTCTCTAGTGGTGCTGTGCAGGGGGTGCACCTAGGACTGCCATGGCCACGCCCCCCCCCAGGGTTGCTGACCCACCCACACTCCCTTCTGCAACAGCACTACGCAGCATATGCCCCTTGGCATACAGAAGAAGAAGAAAAATTGGGTTTTATACCCCACTTTTCTCTATCTGAAGGAGTCTCAAAGTGGCTTACAGTTGCCTTCCCTTCCTCTCCCCACAACACGCTCCTTGTGAGGTAGGTAGAAGAGAAGAAGAAGAGACTGGATTTACACCCTGCCCTTCACTCGAAGTCTCAGAGCGGCTTACAGTCGCCTTTCCCTTCCCCTCCCCACAATAGACACAATAGTGAGGTAGGTGGGGCTGAGAGAGCTCTTTCGAGGACTGCTATTGAGAGAACAGCTCTGACAGAACTTGTAACTGACCCAAGGCCACACCAGCAGCTGCAGGTGGAAGAGTGGGGAATCAACCCGGTTCTCCCAAATTAGAGTCCACACTCCTAACCACTATAAATCCAATCTCTTCTTCTCTTCTAAATTGCCTGAAACGGCCATTTGATTGGAAGGCTCTGGTGATGTTTTCTTCTTCCTTAAGTCATGGGTCCTCTTGCCTTCCCATACTCTAAATCTCTAAAAAGCCTTGCGTTGTAAATCAAGTCAATGCTAGGGGCACTAATGTCTGAGGCTGGGGGTCTAGGCTAGTGACCTGGTCATTGCACATGCTCATGCCTTGAAAGAGCGGAAGGCAGAGACGAGTGTGGAACCTCAGCACCCGCAGCTCACAACCAACGTGGAATCTCTGGATCGGCCAGCCCTGAGATAGATACTTAGAAGCCTGTCCATCTGTCTGTCTGGTCAAAGCCGTGGTACCTTCTACTTGCTATACTCCAGACCTTAAAAAATGGTAAATGGCAAAAGCGTTTCCAGGCGATATTGGAGTATGGCTGCCCAAGACCCAGTCTGGCCTTTGTAAGGGAGTTCCAGGGTCATCTAGTCCACCTCCCCTGCACAATGCAGGACATTCACAACCACCTCCCCCCCTCCCCCCCAGTGACCCACATTCCATGCCCAGAAGATGACAAAACCCTCCAGGATCCCCGGGGGGGCAAACTGGCCTGGAGGAAAATGGCTTCCTGACCCCAAATCGACAATCAGCATTTCCCAGGGTGTGTAAGAAAGGGCCAAAGTCAGTTAGTCAGGAGGAGGAGGAGGAGGAGGAGGAGGAGGAGGAGGAGCTGGCTTTTATTCCCCACTTTTCTCTACCCTCAGGAGTCTCACGGGGGCTCCCAGTCTCCTCCCCTCCCTCTCCCCACAACAGGCACCTTGTCCGGTAGGTAGGTGGGACTGGGAGAGTTCTGAGAGTGAGACCTGCGACTGGCCCAAGGTCACCCACCCCGCAGGCAGGCTCCAAGTGGAGGAGGAGGAGGAGTATGGAATCAAACCCACTTCTCTGCCGCTCTACTTGTGTTTTGATAGCCCAAGGGGATAGTCACTGATGGGAACCTCGCCATCGAAGCCTGTGGAGGAGGTGGAGATAGTATTAAAAAGGGGACAGGAGACTAAGAGGCCACAAATGAAGCACAAGCAAGTGGGACTGCACGTTCAGGTAGAAGAGGAAGGTGGCCGGAGTTAAGAAGATGTAGCATCCAATCACTGAAAAGCTTATACAATCACGCCTCCCTTTCTCAGAACGCTGCCTCTCAAAGAGTCCACATGAGTTTCTCAAGATCATGCAACACAAATGCTAAAACCACTTCACTAGCCAACTATGTGTTTCCAGATACAATTCAAGGTGCTGGATGGCTGGGGCCACCTGAAGAGAACGGAAACAGAGCAAAACAGCTGCAGAAGGAGCAGCAGAGGAGTCAAGAAGAGCACCAGCCGCTGGAACAGTGGCTGGGAACTGCGGTAAACCCCCACAGGGAAAAAGTAGGACAAAGCCTCGTGAGGTCAGCGGGGTCCGCCCTGGTCAGTACTGGGATGGGAGACCACCACCGAGGGAGTCAGGCAGGCAGTGGCCAACCACACCTCTGAAAGCCTCTTGCCTTGAAAACCCCACAAAGCCCCATAATTCAGATGCGACTTGATAGCAAAAAAGCCCCCCCCCCCGGTACTTTTGAAGCAAAAAAGGCAAAAAAAATGAACCTAGAGAACATTTGGCTCCGGATTATTCACACCACACTTACACCAGATTGGAAAGATCCATATCCAGAAATAATCACTGCTTTTCTTTTCTACGGCTTCCAGCTTCCCATGGAAACTAGCCCCTTCAAGCTGCTACCCTCGCTCGCATGTCGTCTCCCTCCTATCCATCAAACAGCATCAAACACTCCCTCTGTTAAAAGGAGGCCAGGAGTATCTGTTAACAAGGACCCACGGTTTTACAAGGCTGTCAGAAGGAACCACGGGGTCTTGGTGATCCCTACCCGGCCACACCTGGAATGTAAGATTCCCAAACCCCAGAAAACGGCCAGTGCAGGGCATCCCTGCCTTTTGGCAGCTCTGAGCAATTTGAATTGAAAAATGGCTAATAAATAAACCCTACCCTAAATGCCCATGCTTACAGACTCCTGGCAACCCCAACCCCCATTCCATGGGAAAACATCCCCCAGCCTAGCAGGCAACCCATGTGGGATGTTTGGAGACCTCCTGTTCAGCAAGTGGCTACAGCCCAACCACCAAACTCTCTCACTATCAGGAAGCTCCTGGCCTCTTTATCAGAATATTGATTGGCGGAATGAAATGCCTCGATGATGCCACCTTGCAGACTCACTTGTGGCAACAACCCTACAATTATCATCAGGACTTGTAATATTTTTCAGGATGCAAATTTAGGACTTGGGAGTTGGGGGAAAGGGACCAAGTGAGATAGCGAGGGGGAAGCCAGTCCTGGGTAGGAGACGCAGTGGCCACCTCTTGAAACTCTTCAAGTGTGCAATTACAGAGAAGCCACTAAAATCTGGTGTTCTGCATCCCTGACAACTACTTCCATGGATCTGGACAGTTAGCCTGAACACACTTTCCATTCAATGCTATATGGCAGATTTTTGTGTGTGGGGGGGAGGAGGTCAGCAGCTGGACAAACTATCACTCATTTAGCAAGGAGTTTAAAAATGAGACGTCTTCTGATGTGCATCTCACTGAAAGCAAAGGACTCCATCCCCATGCATACAGCACATATAGAATTTGTACCCACAGTTCTTAAAAGCAAGCATGTCTGAGATATTCTATGGCATTTCCATGGACACCTGATACCCTGGGATAGAAAGGAAGAAAACTCCATGGGGACAGGCTCATGGAGATTAGTTACCATAGTAATTAGCGAGAGAGGAGGGGGGGTCACTGAGATTTTGTGGCCTCAGGACGTCCTGTGCAGGCCCCGTCTCCCTCCTTTAAGGAAGAGGGTAAGAGCAGAGTAGTCCCAGAGGTGTATTCCGGGTTCCTTCTCTTTCTTCCTACAAAGATCTCTGATGAGTCACCTTCTCCTCAGGATACTCTGAACCAACTTGGGACCCGCACAGCAGCATGGAAACCCAGGGGAAACACCAAGGCTTGCCTTCTTCGCCTTCTTCTTCTGGCTCTAAACTATCCGCAGGTGGAGACCTTGTAGCCCAAGCATCCTCTGAGACATTAGCTGGAGGAGGGAGAATAGTTCCACTGCTCTGGAAAGTCAGGCCGAGTCACCTGCCTCCTGTCCTGCAGGCTGAGCCCTATGAGTACCATCTCAATGAGGAGCACGGGAGACGACAGATATCCCATGTGGGAAACTTGCAAATTACGGCCACCATATGATGCAATGGCCGACCATGGACAGGTAGGATGGACCCCAGTTACTTCCCAACTCTCAGGCAGATTTTCCCACCAAAATTTTAGTTCCCTTCAGTGACTGAGTCATCCCCAAGTAGTATGTATTTCTTCTTTGTCTTAAAAGACTAAACTGTCCCACCCTGTTCCAGTCACAATGGGACATTCACGTCACTGGCAATGTCATGCCTTCCTCGGTAGAGACTCACAGTCTGCTGCTACCTAGTACCACATGCACCATAATCAAAAAGGAGAGCAGACGTGAATGGGTGTCAGACATCCCATAGGCATAACTCAAGTGCTCCTAGTCTTTGCCAGAGTTGCTGGTTCTAGTACAGTGCAGATGGTCTTGAATGAAGAACGTTTGCCGTTACAGGGTAACAATACGAAGGTTTGGGCCCCCACCGGAAACGGCATGTTTGTTCTGTTCAAAGAGCCCAATCCCTCATTGCCCGTAAAATCAGCAGAGTAACAGGATCGGGCCAATTTATAGAACAGAACCTGCGGCACCGTCCGCTAATACAGGGCCCCACTTGAATCCATCCCACCCAATGTGGAATAGGGGCTAGAATGACAGACTAGGGTTTACCATGGTCAGTACTCGGATGGGCAGAAGTGGTCTTTGCCTCCAAGACCAGGGTTGCAACACAGCCAGGCCACGGCAAAACACCCCCGTATGTCTCTTGCCTTGAAAACCATATGGGCTTGCCAAAAGTCAGCTACGACTTGACGGGTACTGTCTACCACCACCACCACCACCCCTTTCTACTTGAGGTATTCAGTACATTCACTCCACTTTTCAAGGCTCTTAAAATGGCAATAGAGTACGATTTCCCGTTTGTTCAGTGGACATCACAGTGGGACCTAGAAGACCTCCGCCAGTGTGCTGCAGTGATTAGAGGGTCGGACTCGGGTCTGAGAGATCCAGGCTCAAATCCCCGCTCTGCCATGGAAGCCTGCTGGGTAGCCTTGGTCCAGTCATGCCTTGCAGGGTTGTTGTGAGGATAAAAGGGAGGCGAGGAGAATGTCGTAAGGCACACCGGGTCCCCCATGTTGCAACCAGTATATACCTGAAAGAGGCACACGTATTCTTGTTCTCTCTGCCTGCTTGGTAATCGAAGTCTAAACCCACCCAGAAAGCCTCACCCTTTCCTATGGCCATGCAGGCTGCAAATGAGCCTGGTGAGAAAATATTCCATCCCCCCCCCCCTTTAATGCTCATTGAAACTTTTAACTGAGGCAATTGAAACAAATTGCTGTATCTGCTTATGGCAACCGGAGGGGAAAAGGAGAACACTCCTTTCTTTTGAGGCAGAATTGAGCAGGTCAGTGGCTGGACCTATTCTCTCAATAACCACTCACAAAAGACCAGTTTGAGTGGTTAGGGATAGCGGGGATTCATTCAATCTCGGAGTAATTGCGGCTACCCCAAGCTGTGCAGAGAGAGCTGAGCAATATGGCCTGCTAGGTAACATGCCGTAGCCTCCGTGGAAGAGAAAACAGACGGAACGGCCAGAATCCCACACATGCTTATTTACTGAAAGGAGGGGTGTGCGTGTGCGTGTCCCCAATACGTTACCTGTTTTGCTACCAAAAAAAGAGAGACGGATTTTAATAAAAAAAAATATAGCCACCATCTGAGGGTTACAAATACCACAGATTTGCAGGCTACGAAATGGGCTGGCTTAACTTAAAATCCATTCGTTCAGCTGATTTTGTTTTGTTTCCTGGTTTTGGAAACCTGGGGCTCAAAACTATCAAGAACTGCTGCTCTGTATCTCTAGCAAAACCAGCAGGTTTGGATATCAATATGACTGTAGTTTGCATTAGGAATTACAGAATTTTAACTGATGTCTGATAGTCTGAGTAAAAGCCCGGTCAGAATCTCAGTATTCGGTGTGTTTTGTTTAAAGCAAATCTCTGACCTTCTGGGGGTACAGACAAAAAACACTACAGCCACTTCCTGACCTGGATCTATCCCAGGCTAGCCCGATCTCATCAGATCTTGGAAGCTAAGGAGTATCAGCTCTGGCAAGTATTTGGATGGGAGACCTCCAAAGAATAAGAACATCAGAGAGAAGCCATGGTCAGGCCAGTGGCCCATCCAGTCCAACACTCTGTCGTCACACAGTGGCCAGAAATACCAGGGGCCACCAGGAGGTCCACCAGTGGGGCCAGGCTCATGACACAAAGCCAGGCAACGGCAAACCAACTCCAAATGTCTCTTGCCTTGAAAACCTCACAGGGTCACCATGAATTAGGCATGAGTTGATGGGACTTTATACCACACCACTACCCCCCAAAAAATGTTTTCAGTCATTTCAAATAATTCACAAAATTTTTACCATTTAATTGAGTTGTTCAAATGACACAAATAGAAGAAACCTGAGAGTGAGCCACCTTTCCATTCTGCCAGGTATGCGTTCTGTGAATTCTGAAAGCTCACACGCTTCTAGGACAACAGAAGGCAGTTTTAATAAACCTGATTCACCTGATTCATATCTATTGTTCTCTAGGACCAACACGGCAACAACTGCGTATACCCAATGAAATGCGGGGGGTGGGGGTGGCGTTCCTATGAACTGCTTGGGAAAGCATTTGTGGACACAGATCGTCTCCACCGATTCACTGGCAACCCCCAGTGGCCCACACAAAGCTAATACTGGGAGGTCAAGGGAGCTCCACTGCCCCATGGCATTCTGTCGGAGGGGGAGGTCCTCAAGCAAAACCACACCCACTTTTCTCTTCCCCCAGCAGGAGGGGTAGCCCATACCTCGTACGTGTCTGTAGGAGCCAGCCCACAGTCTTTAACGACTGAGGTTGAATACAGGTCTAGCCTGCAATGCTTCATGTGAAAGGCTCCTGTCCCTGTGTTCACAGCATACTGCTTTGGTCTCTGTTTAAACCAGCTCATATGTAGAAGATATTTCCCCAGCGAGAGGTACTGGAACTAATGCTCCCTCTAAGCTCCCTCTAAAGCTGCGGAGTCTTGTGAGCAAAAATCCGACTTTGTGAGCTCCTGGCATTAAAGTTGTGCGTGAGTGATTTGGCTGCTGCATAAATTAGTTTGCTCTGGAGCCCCCGCCTTCCAGAGTGGAGACAAAAATGCATGAGCTGGAGGCTAAAAAAATGAACTTGCGCACACAAACTCACCTTAGAGGGAACACTGACTGGGACTCCAGCTTGTTTTGAAGGAACACTCTTCTCCGTAATATTGGGGGGGGGGGAACCCACAAAACATGTCACCCTGGAGATTACTGGGGGTTAAACAAAGTGTGATGGTGGCAAACCCTTGTTTTAGAACATGCGTTTCCAATGAATATGTAAAAAACCCTTTTTAGGAGAAGGGAAGGAGGGGGCTGAACCTCTCTCCATTCCAGTTCTTGTCTCCCCCCCCCTGAAGCTTCCTTCCCCAGCCAAAACAAAAGCAACTAAGGGAGGCAATTTCAAGGAGAAAGTACAGGTGGGGAAGGATTTGGCAACACCCTCCCCACAAACCTTTGCATGCACACCCACGCACCCCGACACAAGACACCAGAATTATCATACCTATTCTAATAGGCACAGTGCCATGACATCTCGATAAACCCTGAGCGATGTACTCTTCACATGCTCAGAGGGATGGTGCACTTTTCACATTCTTCAGTGCTTAAGAAGCCTCTGAAAACTAGTTCCTGGACTACCTATCCACCTGGTTCATTTTTATCCCACCCTTCCACCAAGGAGAACAGAACATGAATCTTCAGAACAACCCTACAAAGTAGGTTAGGCTGAGAGAGACGGTGTGACTGTATACTTGGTGCAGTGGTTAAGTGCACGGACTCTAATCTGGGAGAACCGGGTTTGATTCTCCACTCCTCCACTTACACCTGCTGGATGACCTTGGGCAAGCCTTAGTTCCGTCAGAGCTGTTCTTGAAAAAGAGCAGTCTCTGCCAGAGCTCTCTCGGCCCCACCCGCCTCACAGGGTGTCTGTTGCGGGGAGGGGAAGGGAGAGGAGTTTGTCAGCCGCTCTGAGACTTCCTTGGGTAGTGAAGGGTGGGGTATAAATCCAATCTCTTCCTCTTCTTCTACCAGTGACACTCAGCCAGGCTCTTCCAGATCGCAGCCCAACTTCTTAAGCGATACCCCTGCCGTTCAGGCCTTATGGAAGAGAGAGACTCCCCTGCGCGCGTTATGGAAGAGAGAGAGAGAGAGAGAGAGAGAGAGAGAGAGAGAGAGAGAGAGAGAGAGAGATCCTGCTTCTGTCCCTTATCGAGTGTTGTGTGCCTTGGCTCTTGAGTTTGCAGCTGTGTTTGTATTTCCTAGAAAACACTGCCTGTGCCCTGCTGCTTCACTAAGACATTGATTCTTGCCTCACCCCCCGCCCCCCCCGAACACTACTCTTATTGGAGGGACCAGAGGAGGGATTTTTCCAGGGAAGAGAAGAAAGCGGCTGAGCGCCAACAAGGCTGAGGCATGTGTGTGTGTGTGTCTGTGTGCGAGCACTGAGCACTGAGCACAAGAGGAAGGTGTCAATTAAAAAAATGAAGCCTGCCGCATTTGGCGCCTGACAGTTGGGGTGAGCCGAGCTGACAGCCCCTGCATCAGTCAGCTTTGGTGGCTCCTTCATCTCTCATGGTCCTGTGAGCTGGAAACCTGCGACGACGGCAAGCTGGAGAGGGCCCCTCGCACGTTGCACTTGGTGTTCCAATGGTCCCCCAGCAGCTACTTCTAATAATGGTAATTATAATGATTTGAGGCTTAAGCAGGGCAAATTGCGCTTGGAGGCAGATTGTAATGAAGCAGTCGGGAGGAAGGGGAGGGGGGCGGATGCCCGGGTGTGCCAGGGCCCTTGCTGTGTCTCCGGGCAAGGGGGCGGGGAGGCAGGGAGAGCCGACAATGCCCAGGAAGTGGGCTCTGTTTTCATTTGGAAAGAAGGGGGATCACCAGTGTCTGTCGTACTGCAGAAAGATTACAATATCGCAGCACAGCAAACCACATCAAGCAAGCGGCGCATAAGATGTCTTCTGTGAAGATGGGAATCTGGCTCTGTTGTACTGCAGAAAGAAACTAGTGCCACTAACTATCCCTCCAACACCGGCTGGCTCAAAACGGGCTGGCTCAATAACAAACAAAGCAACAAGACGCACAGGCCATAAAACGAGAGGTAGAAAGCAGCCACCAAACAAGTTCCCAGAGAAGGACACAAAGAAAGAAGCAAGACAGAAAATGAACGGAGTGATCCTCAGGGGAGTGTGTGTGTGTGTGTGTGTGTGTGTGTGTGTGTGTGTGTGTATAACGGGCTAGGCCTCGGCCTGTCTACCTCAGCACTGACACAAAATGCAGGGAATTTATTTTCTGTGTCATTTATGAAATTCCCTGCCCCTGACTGTTCTTTGACTTCCCAAAGTTGGTAAGAGTGTTTTCTTTTCATCCCACAAGGCCTTTGGATGCGTCTATTCCCAATCCTTTTGTTTTTCAAGCTCTACTGTTTATATTGTGCTGTTTTTATGCTTAGATGGTATTAACTGTTTGATTCTTTTCCCCCATTGGATTGCTGTTGTATTACAAATTAGTGTGGGTTTTTTTTTTCCAGGATAAAGTCATTTGTTGCTTGTTATTATATTTGACTGTTCTGATTGCTTTATTGTTTTCATTTTTTAAAAAATAAGACTTCTGCTAGTGCCTTGAATTTAAAGGAAGGTGGGCTGTAATGTTTTCTGAAGTAACTAAATAAATATGCCTTCTCGGAGACGGAGCAGTTCTCTACGACAGGGTTGTTCGCAACCTTATAGCACTTTTAAATGGGGGGGGGGGAAACGCAGATTGAATTTCAGAACTTTCGCCTGTAACCCCCTGAGCCTCTGCCTGTATTGATTATTCCTTCTTCAGATATGTTTCTGGCTGCTGCTGCAAAATCCCCACCCCCCACCCCGGTTTGGCTAGACCTCCCTACAGCCCTAGGTTTTACCTTCACTGCACCCGGGCCTTCACGGTGCCAGCATGCCGCCACCCTCTGTTAAGGACCAAACGTTTCTAACAGGAGGGATGTCTTAGATCATGTGCATGCCAAATCCCAGCTGTCCGCCTGTTGTGGAAATACCTGAACTATTCTGATACCCCGATTCTGACAGATATAGCATACACACACACACACACACACACACACACACACACACACACACAGAGTGAGTTCTTCCCCACGAAAATTTTCGGCACAGCCAATCAGGTAATCTCAGATTGCCTTCTTGCTTCCACCACGGGGGGCTCCGGGCACAATCCCATTACCACAGATAGACATCTCCCCAGCTCCAAACACAGCTGAAGGGGAGGGGAGGCAGTGCCGCAAACATGCTCTGCTCCTCGGTGTGTGTTAATGGCTGTGTGGTCCTTGTCACTGCCGAAATGGCCTTAGGGGAAGACTTGATGGGTCTCCCAAGCCGTCAGCCTCTCTCTCCTTCTTCTTCTCCTCTCTCCCCACCCCCCGCCCCGTTCCCCACCTCGCTGCCCTTATTAAAGCCATTCATTCTGAAAGCAAAATGAATATGTTTCATCTTCAAGTGCTGAGGAACACTTGCAAACAAAACAGAGGCCTGATAGAACAATCTTCCTCTAATCACGTCTCCCTCCCTCCGTTTCCTCCCTCCCTCTCCGCGCACCCCGGTTCTCCCCATCAAAAGGCAGATAGATATTCTAGCTCAGGTATTCCTTCATCCATCAGGAAGTGGCGGCACGACAGGCACAGAATTTGTGTACCTCGTGCGTACCTCATGAATTTATACACAGAAACGTCGCGTATACAAACGGCTCCCAACCCCGTTTGTAGAAGCAGCGATACTGTCCCGACGCGTTACACCTACACAACAGGCTACCTCGCACTGTTGTGTCAGCAGAACAGAAAGCCGTCGCCAGAGCAAAAAGCCTCATCGGAAAACTACAGAGATGCTTCCCGCTCCCTTCCCACTTATTAAAAAGGCGCCGGGGCTTGCTTGGCTGTCATCTTTTCCCTCCCCCCATCTTCCCTTCCCTTTGCTTCCCCATCCCTCCACGAGGAGGTAAAAAAAGAGGGGAACCAGGCGGCGGATGTGCCCGCCCTGCGCTCCCCGTCTCACTCCCTCTCTCGCAGAGAGAAACAATTGGATCTTATTCGAGCCAGCTCCCGGCATCACCGTTGCAGTTCGCACACCGCGGCTGGCTTATGTTCTTCCCTCATACATATTTATTACAGATGCTCTCCAGTCTGTTCCGATGAGGCAATTGCCCCTAAGTAACAGGAAAGGATTTGTGTGGTATCTCTCACATTTACCCTGAGGTATATTATTCTTGGTTCAAGTCAAAGACCAGCCCCTCCTGTACTGAAGAGCATTTTTTAATTTAAAAGGTGGAATTCCTAACGCCAGGGATTAAGGGCTTGGTAAGGGAAGCAGAAAACAGGTCTAGGCCTGACAAAGGCCCAAGCATGCTCCCTAGCGACATACTCAGCCGGCAACATCCACATTGGAAGCATCGACGGCAAGGCAGGATATTAATCTGAAGATCTGTTTCATGGTTCTTCTCACAACTACTGCCTACTCCTGGTATACATTCCTTGCTTATGTGGGGGAAAGAATAGGAATGAAGCAACAAATGAGGCAACCTGAAAGGAGACAAGACATTTGTGGGCAGCCGCACCCCTGTCACTGTTTACAGCACGCTATCACCTCACTATGAAGCGTAAGGGGGAAAAATATCCACACTAATGAAAAAGAAATGTGGAAACGAGAGAGAGGACAGGGAAGAAATAAATAACGCCAGAACTGAATCAATGGTTCATTTGTTACAATGTTCAGAAGCATTACAGGCTGTCTTCCCGCCCCCCCCCCCAAAAAAAAAACACCCAGAAAAGTTCACCCTAAGGGCCTCTTCGCAAAGCACATTTTTAGCTGTGCATGTAAAAAAAACCCCTCACATGTACACCTAAAGGTGTAATGCACAAACGTGTCATGCAAGTGTTAGAATCCGCCTATCGCAGAGATACGTCCACCAGAGTCCTCTAAGGCTTTGCTGAAACTGAGTCCAGGAGGCACCTTAGAGAGATTTTTTTGGGGGGTGGGGGGTATGAGCGTTCGAGAGCCAAGGATCCCTCTGCCAGGCTGTCTTGCAATTCTAGTCCCCCAAAGTTGATGCTGGCCACAGTCCTCCTCCCGCTTCAGACTTTGCTGTGGCCTTGTGTTCCTCAGCAGCGGCATGAGCTTGTTGCTATGTAACGTGTGAAATGGCGAGCCCGAGGCTCCAGTGCGTGTGTTCCCCCCCTCATTTCCCTGGCACTGCGATTAAGACCCTGCAGCTCCCAGCCAATATGTGTTTCTATTCATGCTCTAAAGCTGGGGAGCGGGGAGAATAAACTGGGGACGGGGTTCTAAAAACCTGCCACTGCTCACGCCTTCTGGATTCCTGCCATGGCTGTTCATTCCTGCCACCGCACTGCTTAGGCCCGCATGTGTGGTAGGGGATCCTGTGTTCAAGTGCCTCCGAGGTAGGAGAGCTGAGGCGCTCTCTACGCCCTCCTCCCAGGCCCTGCGCAAAAAACCCAAGGTGGTGGCAGGGTGGCAGAGAGAGAGAGAGAGAGAGAGACCTGCCGGGCCCACCCAGCCTGGCGTGCTTGCGCTCGCTTGTGTGGCAGGCTTCATAAGGCTCCGCTCTCTGACTGGCGTTGAGTTTATGTGAAAGTAATTAACAGTAATTAATCCTTAATTACAGTAATTAGCCAAGTCGCAGTAAATTAAACCACATCTGGAGCAGATGAGGGCTTCCGAAAGGGAGGCTAGCACAGGCGACAATCGGGGGAGACGCTGAATTCATCTGACAGCTCCTGATTAAGTCTACCTGTTGCGGCGGTCTCATTTGCATGATTGTTTGTGTTTGGTTTTCTCAGTAACCCTTTTAAATGCATTCATACCACAGACCTCCGTCCTGGGCCTTGAAAGAGCAAAGGGAATTGCCCTGGCATCGCAATCGTTTGTGTGCCCCCCCCAAAAAAAGATCCACAAACATCATTCACTGAGAAAAGGGAAACTGTCACGTGGGTGGACAGAGACGGTCATGCTGGCACAGAGTGTTTGAACAGTTAATTGTGATGTACCACGGTTATCCCGCTTTTGTTTTCACGGAACAGATTTGCCAGGACTCTTTGGTTTTTTGCTAAGGAGGAAATCGGTTTTTCAGGAATTTTCTGAGGCACATCAAGGTGGTCTTCCTGAAATGCATACGGAAGATGCTCAGTCTTCTCCAAAAATTCTAGAAGATCCTTAATTTCTTAGCAAACCTCAGAAATTCTTGGTTTATTAGAGTGAATCAAAGCAGAAACCCCTATCCAAGGAACTCTGCATAATCCATTACTTATGACCCGCATTTTAAAAGACATATACAAAGCTGTAGACAAGTTAAATTTTCATTAGAGCTCCACAGGGTTCACATCCCAATCCAAGGCAAACTGATGGATTTCAAAAGGACTCTCTTCCAGAAAAGTGTGCTTGGGAAAGCAGCTAAAAATACCTTCTGGCAGCAATTACTATGATAAACAGACCAGTTAGCCATATAACTTATTAAGCTTTTTTAAAGCTGACTGGCAAACTTTAATCGGTAAAACTGTTATACTGATTTTTTATATAACTGGGATTTTGTAATTGTAATATGGGTTAAGAATAAAGATAGCTTTTTCTTCAAGTTTTCAACAAACCCAAAGCAAGGGAAACAAAACCCTTCCACCGCTTATATTTATTTATTTTATTCAGAACATTAATATGCCATATTTTGATCCAAATAGCATCCCTAAGGTGGCGAACATCAGGCATTAAAGCATCTAAACATTATCCCTTACCCAGCTGTTTGAAGCATTCTTTCTCCTTGGTAGACGTTAGATGGCATGGGAATAAAAGGCTGAAATTAAGGATGACGGCCCCAGCAAGCCTGATCTTGCCAGATCCCAGAAGCTAAGCAAGGTCAACTCTGGCTGGTATTTGGATAGGAGACCTCCAAGGACTACTAGGGTCCTGACCGGGAGGGCAGGCGACAGCAAACTACCTCTGGACATCTCTTGCCTTGAAACCTCTGTGGGGTCACCATAAATCAACCGTGACTTGATCGCAAAACACACACACACACACACACAATAAGGCAAGGTGGCCAAGAGAAACAAGGTTTAGCTCCCCTTGCCCACCCCCTCCGCTTTGTTAAAAAAAAACCCAGCCCTCCCCCAATGGTCCTCTGCCTTTCTCAGCACTGTGGCCCCACTCTGTACCAGGCAGCTGCTTTTTAAACTACTTATTGGGAGACCCAATCGTGGCCAAACTAGCATAAAGTTTGGCCCAGAGACAGTGATGTCTCAATTCCCTTCTCTAGAATATTATAGCCCACAATTAGAGATGTGTACATTGTTAGAATTGCAGAAGTATGATGCATGAGAGATTACTGTATATGGGGTTATTGCAGAGAAATTCTTGTAGTCTGGTTCCTCCCCAACCCCCACAACATCTCTGGCTTCTCACACAAGTGCAGGCGGTAGAAAAAGCACAAGCGCTTAAGCTCTGCTGGCACGAAAGAATCCACCTCCCTTCCACACTAGAAGAAAAACATCTGCACTGCTGGGTACTCCAGTTAGAGATCTGCAGCATATTTGCCTCAGGTTTTCATCTCCTTCCCCTAATTCTCCCCCCAATAATAATCAGCACAAGCTGTTTCTCCACAGTCTGGGATACCAGTCTGGTCTATCACCCCAAAGGCAATGTTTGATGGTTTTCCACTGAAAGGAATCAAATATTTGTCATCTTAAACAAGTTCTCCCACACTAGTTGTATTAAGAACATAAGAACATAAGAGATGCCAATGTTGGATCAGGCCAAAGGCCCATCCAGTCCAACACTCTGTATCACACAGTGGCCAGAAATACCAGTGCCATCAGGAGGTCCACCAGTGGGGCCAGGATATTAGAAGCCCTCCCACTGTTGACCGCCCCCCCCAAGCACCAAGAAGACAGAGCATCACTTGCCCCAGAGCCCCTAGCTATACCTTGTGGCTAATAGCCACTGATGGACCTCTGCTCCATATGCTTATCTAATTCCCTTTTGAAGCCGTCCATGCTTGTAGCCGCCACCACTTCCTGTGGCAGTGAATTCCATGTGTTAATCACTCTTTGGGTGAAGAGGTACTTCCTTTTATCCGTTCTAACCCGACCGCTCAGCAATTTCATGGAGTGCCCATGAGTTCTTGTATTGTGAGAAAGGGAGAAAAGTATTGCTGCAGAATTGATCAGCAAAAGGCAAATAATGTGGACTTGGGCAAGGGACCTGGGGATGAAGAACATCAAGAACAAGCAACAGGTAATGTGCAACTTGGATTTCTGCTACTTTCCAACTGTTTTTTTTTTTTTTAAACCGTAGGAACAACAAAATCTCTCCAAAACGGCACCATTGTAGTAAGAGAGTAAAAGGGACAACTCGTTGATGTACACTGAGGCCCGTTTTTGGACCACCATGCAGGCCTGGTGCTCCTTAGGAAGCATCTTGTAACAAGCATCTGTGGTTCATGCAGACGACAGCAAAACTGGCTTACCTCAGAACACTGGTCCCCAACATGGCACCTGCCGACACCTCTCCTGTGCCCACCACCACCAGTTTCTTTGGAAAGTGGGCAAGGCCAAGTGGGGCGCTTACCCAGAAGGGCTTCTGACTGGCCACTGGAGACCTGATTGGCTGAGCAGATCAAAATACTGTTTCAGCAGCAGCTGCTACCACAATGTTAGTTTTATTCTCTCTCTCTTCTTTTTCCAGTGTATTTTTTAAATTACCCCTTTTCTGCCCTGAACTGGGCTTCCTCTGTGCAGTTAGCTCCGCCTCCTGCTGCAGCCATTTTATGGCTGTGCCCACCGCCTTGTGTCAGAATTCCAAGATGTCCACAGGCTCAAAAGAAAAACTGGAAGGGTAGAAGAGGAGGCAGAGTGGCGCTGTATGTGAAGAGAGGGCTAGATTGTCAGGAAGTTCTGGAGAATGGGGTTCAGCCCCATGGAAAGTATAGGGGTGGAAATAAGGGGAGGTAGGACAAAGAGTATTGTTGTTGGAGTCTGCTACAGACCACCTGACCAGGGACAGGAAATGGATACTGCCCTCCTTGAACAGATTGGTAGAGTATCCAGACATCAGAACCTTATAATTATGGGAGACTTCAACTTCCCCGATGTGTGCTGGGAGACAGGCTCAACAAAGTGACAAGAATCACGCAACTTCCTGACCTGTTTGGCCGACAACTTCCTTTTTCAAATGGTGGAGGAAGCTACAAGGGGCACGGCCATACTAGACTTAATATCAACCAACAGGGAAGAATTGGTAGACGTGGTGAAGGTGGTGGGAACCTTAGGGGGAAGTGACCACGTCCTCCTTGAATTCCAGTTGCTGTGTCAAGGACGTTCATAGCAAGACTTGTAGGTTAGATTTTCATAGGGCCCACCTCAATAAACTCAGAGGCTTGATGGGAGTCATTCCGTGGGGGAGTGTGCTGGAAGGGAAAGGAGCGAGTGAAGGGTGGGCTCTTCTCAAAGATGAGCTTTTGCGAGCTCAAGCCCTCACTATTCCAGCAAGACAGAAACATGGTAAGGGCTCCAAGAAACCAATGTGGATGAACTGAGAGCTTCAGAATAAGCTAAGGGAGAAAAGAGAAATGTTCAGGACATGGAGGCAAGGTCAGACCTCTAAAGAGGAGTATATGAGGGTTACTAGGTACTGCAGATCAGCCATCAGGGAAACCAAAGCCCAGTATGAGTTGGGTCTGGCCAGGGGGGCTACCTGCAATAAGAAAAACTTCTACAGGTAAGTGAGAAGCAAACGCAAGGTAAAAGAGGCAAATGGACCGCTTTGGGGAGTAGAAGGAGAAACTCTGGTGGAGGACAGAGAAAAAGCAGAAAGGCTTAATGACTTTCTTGCCTCTGTTTTCTCCCAGAAGAACTCAAACCCATCTAGAGATGGTAGAGGACATATCAGGACTCCTGAGTGTCCAGTTGACATTGACAGGGAGGTTGTGGAGAGGCACCTGACTGCACTGGATGAATACAAATCCCCTGGGCCAGATGGTGTGCACCCACGAGTGCTCAAAGAATAGTCCAATGAACTTGCAGAGCCTATGTCCATCATCTTCAAGGCCTCCTGGAGGACTGGGGAGGTGCCACAAGACTGGAGGAGAGCAAATGTTATCCCAATCTTTAAGAAAGGGAAGAAGGATGACCCGGGAAACTACAGGCCCGTCAGTCTGACTTCTGTTGCCAGAAAGATATTAGAGCAGATTTTAAAGGGATCGATCTGTAAACATCTGAAGGACCGCTTAGTGATCCGGGGAAGTCAGCATGGTTTTGTCCCCAACAGATCTTGTCAGACCAACCTGGTTTCCTTCTTTGATTATGTGACGACGAGCTTACTGGATTGTGGGAACTCTGTTGATGTGATTTACCTGGATTTCAGTAAAGCTTTTGATAAGGTTCTCCATGACATTCTGATGGGCAAACTGGAAGACTGTGGACTGGACTATAGGACAGTTCGGTGGATAGGGAACTGGTTAGGGGACCGCACCCAAAGAGTGGTGGACAATGGCGTTTCAACAGATTGGAGGGAGGTGTTCAGTGGGGTGCCACAGGGCTCGGTTTCGGGCCAGGTACTTTTCAATATTTTTATTAGTGATCTGGATGAAGGGGTAGAAGGGCTACTCATTAAATCTGCTGATGATACCAAATTGGGAGTAGCAGACACCCAAGAAGATAGAGTTAAAATTCAAGAAGACCTGAATACTCTGGAGAAGTGGGCAGTTGAAAACAGGCTGCAATTCAAGAAAGATAAATGCACGGTATTACATCTGGGCCACAAAAATGTCAAGCACAAACACTGGATGGAGGATACGTTTCTGGGGAGTAATGAATGTGAAAGAGATCTTGGGGTAAGGGTGGACTGTAAACTAAATATGAGCAGTCAGTGTGATGCGGTGGTAAAAAGGGCAAATTCAGTCTTGGGTTATATTAAAAGGGCCATAGCATCGAAATCGCAGGAGGTCACAGCCCCTCTGTATACTGCCTTGGTCAGGCGGCACCTGGAGTCCTGTGTGCAGTTCTGAAGGCTTCACTTCAAAAAGGATGTGGACAAAACCGAGAGGGTGCAGAAGAGAGCGACAAGGATGGTCAGGGGTCTGGAGACTGAGCCCTACGAGGAAAGGCTGAGGGCCCTGGGAATGTTTAGTTTGGAGAAGAGGAGATCGAGGGGGGACATGATTGCTCCCTTTAAATATTTGAAAGGCTGTCATTTGGTGGAGGGCCAGGAGCTGTTCCAGTTGGCAGCAGAGGATAGGACCCAAAGCAATGGGTTTAAATTACATGCAGGAAGGTATCGGCTGGATATTGGGAAAAGCTTTTTCACGGTCAGAGTGCTTCAAAGGTGGAATCAGCTGCCTAGGGAGCTGGTGAGCTCCCCTTCACTGACAGCTTTCATGAAGAGGCTGGATGAATATTTGTCAGAGATACTTTAGGCTGGTCCTGCATTGGGCAGTTGGACTAGATGGTCTGTAGGGCCCCTTCCATCTCTATGACTCTATGATTCACTTCCGGGTTTTCCTCCTGCTGGCCAGCTGGCCAGTGGCGGGCAGGAACCCACAAAATCAGGGGATGCAGAAGACCCCCTGTTTGAGCCTTTAGTAAGCTGCCACCAGGGAGACAGGGATATGCGAGGATTCAGAACACAGCAGATCCCTTCCTAAGTAACTTTGTGGATGCCCCTATTCCACCATGGGGAGCAACCCCAGCACTCTGCATAAAACGAATGCCCCTCCTGCCATTGGCAGAACACCCAAATGCCCAGTTTAACTGGCTTGCCAAGTGGCAGACCACAACCCTAGCAAGGACATCTTGTCTTTATCGTGCCTAAGTGAAAGACATCCTTTGCAGTGCAATCCTAAACTGAGCCACACTCTCCTGGATTCACTGACTTAGAGTGCAACTTTGCTGAAGACTGCAAGGGGAGGGGCTGTGGCTCAGGGACGGAGCATCTGCTTAGCATGCAGAAGGTCCCAGGTTGACTCTTCAGCATCTCCAGCTAAAAGGACCAGGTGATGTGAAAGAACTCTTCCTGAGAACCTGGAGAGCCCCTGCCAGTCAGAGTAGATGATACGGACCTTGGTAGACTGGTGTTGTGACTCGCTATAAGGCAGCCCCGTGTATGTTCATGTGTGCACTGTAAATTTTCCACTGAAATTAGTGGGGCCTGGGTTGCTCATTTCAATGGCTCTTACCTTCCATAATGTTCCTGTGTCAGACCAAGTCCTTACAAGAAGGCAGATGCATGCCACTGTGGCGTTCCAACTGTTATCTCTATAAATGAACAATATCAATTATCTCTATGATTTGCATTGTTAATTCAGAATACAAATGATCTCTACAAATTAAGAGCCGTTCAATGTGTTTCGAGCATTTCCCCTAGTTTCACTGGTCCTCCTTTCTTTCCAAAGCATATTTACTTCCAACCTTTCTTGTTGAAAAGAGAGAGAGAGAGAGACCAAGACGTGTGCTTTTGTGCACTGTTTTGGGAAGGAGGTTCAATTGGCTCAGGTTTCCAGCCTAGAAGCATCCCACATAAACACGGACCCTCCGAGGCTCAAAGACGCACAGCCAAAGAACCTGGGGGAGCAAAAGGCTTGGGAGTGCTTACACGGCAGCCTCGACTTGCTGCCATGGCTGCGGCAGCACCTGATATTAAATACACACTCACCTTTCCCTCCCTGAGTACCTAACATAAACGCCTTTCAGGCTGAAGGCTCGAAACCCCTTCTCCTCATCTGCGCCGCTCGAATTAATTATACACTTTAATTTCATGAATTATTAATTTGATTCTGACTCGGCAGCTTCGCATTTATCCAGGGCTACAGACTATACAATTCCAGCTTCATTAAAACATCACCAGCTGCCTGGGAGACAGACATTAAATAGGGGAGAGTAATAATAAAATTAAGTTCGCTGCGCATAGCAACAGAGTTCCTCCCCAGTTGTGCCTCCAGGTCCCTTGCCAGGCGAGCTCGGTGAATAGAGATTAGCCCACTTTGGACTCCTTGGCCTTCTCCAGGCATGGTTGCTTGGTTGGGGAAAAGGAGGGCGCTGCCCTGGCTTAATGTCAACCAGATGAAGCCTTCCAGTAGGCATCTGGCTTTCTCCAGCTTATCCATGCATGAAACTTAGATCCCCTCCCATTTCTCCAGCCCCCTCCAACCTCTAGAGAGACCATTCCTAAAGTTCTGGCACCTGCATAGAAGAACACCTGAATACGTGCCCAGGTCTTGGAAGGGAAACAGGAGATGGGAGTAGAGGACGAAATTGCTTCGGCTCACTCTCCTGCAAGCACAGCACCACTGAAGGGAAAAGGCGATTTCGCCTTCAATCCAAGCCCTCAATCCAAGCCCTCTGTAACCCATATGGGTATGCTATCACATAGGATGTGCAACTCCAACATCACCGCCGGCTACTAGACCAGAAGCAAACACAGACTTTCCCAAACTGACTGCTGCATGTTTACGCCTTCTACTGGACCAGATGACCAACTTCAGCGACAAGCTGGATATGTTGCAAAAGGAACTCAAATTTCAGCTAGAAAGAAACAAAGCAGATGTTCCTGAAGCAACAGAAAGCGCGAGAGGGACCTGAGAAAGTGGAGGTGAATAAAGATGCGGAAGAAGATGAAGAAAAGGATGGGAAAGACTCTGATATCATCTCAATTAGTCTGGCAAAACCCTTTGATTTGAAGCAGAACAGGGGTTGCTACCCCTAAAGCATTTAAAAACTAATTTGGACTTTGACAGGAGGAAAGGAAAATGTAAAACAGCTTAATTTCAATAGCCTGATGTTTATTCTTAACGCATAACTCTAAACCAATGATATTGACACTATAGCGTTTATTATCAACGTATAATTTTAAAACTAACATGCACAACTACAGCCAAATATGTTTCTGATTGTTTGCCTTTTAATTTTATATTTTTATAATAATATCTCTCACGATTTATTATTTTGACAAAAGAGGTTGTAACGATTCCTTGTTTCTGTGTGTGTGTGTCTCTTTAAAAGTTTGGTTGCATGGCTGTGATAGATAGACTAGAGTGGTTGAGAGAAGCAAGTGTGGTATGACTGGTGGTTGACAGAGAGGGGGAGGGGTTTTTGGAAGGGAATCTGGTTGGTTGAGTATGTGAGTCAGTCAGGAGTTTCAGTTAGATGTTGATGTTCAGACAGTGGTGTGTTGAGGCAGTTAAGCTGACTGTTGATGTTGGTCAGAGAAAAAGGAAAAGAGATCTAAAAGCTGAATGTCTAGGAAAAGTAAAGTAAAGTTTAAGTGAAGAAAAGTTATAGGATAGTCTGTGTGTCATAACAGACTGGACTGAAACAGTAAACATATATGGCATTGAGATTAACAAGTGTTACAAAGTTACATGCAAAGATCGCTGACAGTGAGAGAGAAGATTGCGTGGGATACCAAAGCAATTGTTCAGTATTTACACATTACTAGTTACATTGTACTACCCTCTTATTTATGCTTTATTTTAATAAATCCTCTTTCATTCAAGTATACCAGCTCAGAAAGAAATACTTCCCAGGACTCCATAGTTCCTCATAAGCCTTAAACTCGGTCTACCAAACTAGTAAGAACAACAGTACAAGCATAAAGGTTTGGAAATCCTTAAAATTTCCTGGTGGCAGCAGATTATACCCAGTTAAACAAAATAAAGAGAACTTTTAAAGTGAAACTAGTCCTCCCCAATAAGGAGGACGTCACAGAGGTGTATCAACAATTTTAAACTTCTGTAATAATGATCCTTGTTACTCTAGTTTTAGGTTGTTCCCATCCCCCAACCCTGTAGTATTGTAGTTTAGAAAAGCAATAAAAAATGTTTTAAAAAGAAGAAGAATGTGCAACTCCAGAAATGATCTTTCCAGGACTGGGAAGGAGCTGCAGGCGGAGAATATAGGCAAACCCAGTGCATCTTCCATGTATGGCTGGCTGGATACAACGATCATCTCCTACTCAAAACCTCCCTTGGTTTGGGAAAGGGAGGCCTTGCGCTCATCCGCTGCCCTGGCTTAATGTCAACCAGATAAAGCATTCCAGTAGGCAACTGGTTGTCTCCAGCTATCCATGCATGAAACTTAGATCCCCTCCCCATTTCTGGGTTATAATTTCTGGATTGTATCTTAGACAAACCCCCCCCCCCGTCCAATTTCTGGATACAATTCCCAAACCAAGCAACCTCCCTTTCCCAAGCCAAGCACTCAAAACCCACTCACCATATTTCTCAAAATACACAGCCCAAGGTGTATGGTCTTGACCTTTAAAGCCCTACGTGCCCTGGGAGCAGCATACTTTCGGGACCTTCTCTCCCCGGATATGCCCCAAAGAGCCTTGTGCTCTGCTGAACAACACCTATTGGTAGTCTCTGGTCTGAAGGACACCCGCTTACCCACATCCAGGGCCAGGGCCTTTTCTGACCTGGCCCCTGCCGGGTGGTGGAACACACTCCCAATAGAGACCGGGGCCCTGCGGGACTTGCTACAACTCCACAGGGCCTGTAAGGCAGAGCTGTTCCCCCAGGCCTTTGGTTGAGGCAGCTGTTGTTTCTTACCACCTCAGCCTGCCCATAGTAGACCCACAGATGCCCACGGTCTTACGAACAGGACGTGTATTAGGCTGCTCTGGGCTGAGGTTATTTTTTGCTGCCATCCAGTTTTTATTTAATTGTTTTTTTAAATCGTATACATATTGTTTTATCTCTGTTGTGAGCCGCCCTGAGCCCACCATGGGATAGGGTGGGATATAAATGCAATCAATCAATCAATCAATCAATCAATCAATGTGCTGAAAATTCAGCACACAGATGGTTAAGCCTAGATGCATTTTGAACTTGGTGGACAGAGGTGGAGACTGATGGTTTATTTAAAGCTAATGGTATATTTGAAACCAGGCAGCGGCCTTTAGTGTTTCAATCCTCTATGCATATCATTGAAAGAAACTAGCACTGATTTCAATAGTGCTAAAGTGAGAACAGCCATCTCTCCAGCTGAATTTGAGATTGCATTCAAACACTGGGACTTCTGCTTCCCTAACCTCAATGGCCAATTTTTTTGGGGGGGGAATTCTGTAGGCACCCACTGCCCTGTGTTAAAA